>NC_056439.1:38039583-38059583 GCF_018296145.1 Oncorhynchus tshawytscha | reverse complement strand
TTGAGCGAGAGAGAGATTGAGCGAGCGAGAGAGATTGAGCGAGCGAGCGAGATTGAGCGAGAGAGATTGAGCGAGATTGAGCGAGATTGAGAGAGAGAGATTGAGCGAGAGAGAGAGAGAGATTGAGCGAGAGAGAGCGAGAGATTGAGCGAGCGAGAGAGCGAGAGAGAGAGATTGAGCGAGCGAGAGAGAGAGAGATTGAGCGAGAGTGAGAGAGAGAGATTGAGCGAGAGAGAGAGAGATTGAGAGCGAGAGAGAGAGAGATTGAGCGAGAGAGAGAGAGAGAGAGATTGAGCGAGAGAGATTGAGAGAGAGAGAGATTGAGCGAGCGAGCGAGCGAGAGAGATTGAGCGAGCGAGAGAGAGAGATTGAGCGAGCGAGCGAGAGCGAGAGAGAGATTGAGCGAGAGAGAGAGAGAGATTGAGCGAGCGAGAGAGAGAGAGATTGAGCGAGAGAGAGAGAGAGAGCGAGAGATTGAGCGAGCGAGAGAGAGAGAGAGATTGAGCGAGAGAGAGAGAGATTGAGCGAGCGAGAGAGAGATTGAGCGAGCGAGCGAGAGAGAGAGATTGAGCGAGAGAGAGAGATTGAGCGAGAGAGAGAGAGATTGAGCGAGAGAGAGATTGAGAGAGCGAGAGAGATTGAGCGAGCGAGCGATTGAGCGAGAGAGATTGAGAGAGATTGAGCGAGCGAGAGAGAGAGAGATTGAGCGAGCGAGAGAGAGAGAGATTGAGCGAGCGAGAGAGAGAGAGATTGAGCGAGCGAGAGAGAGAGAGATTGAGCGAGCGAGAGATTGAGCGAGCGAGAGAGATTGAGCGAGCGAGAGAGATTGAGCGAGCGAGCGAGATTGAGCGAGCGAGAGAGATTGAGCGAGATTGAGCGAGCGAGCGAGATTGAGCGAGAGAGAGAGATTGAGCGAGAGAGAGAGAGAGATTGAGCGAGCGAGAGCGAGAGATTGAGCGAGCGAGAGAGAGAGAGATTGAGCGAGAGAGAGAGATTGAGCGAGCGAGTGAGAGAGAGAGATTGAGCGAGCGAGAGAGAGAGAGATTGAGCGAGCGAGAGAGAGAGAGAGAGAGATTGAGCGAGCGAGAGAGAGAGAGATTGAGCGAGCGAGAGATTGAGCGAGCGAGCGAGAGAGATTGAGCGAGCGAGCGAGCGAGAGAGATTGAGCGAGCGAGCGAGCGAGAGAGATTGAGCGAGCGAGAGAGAGAGAGAGATTGAGCGAGTGAGAGAGAGAGAGAGATTGAGCGAGCGAGAGAGAGAGATTGAGCGAGCGAGAGAGAGAGAGAGCGAGCGAGATTGAGCGAGCGAGAGAGAGAGAGAGATTGAGCGAGCGAGAGAGAGAGAGAGATTGAGCGAGCGAGCGAGCGAGAGAGATTGAGCGAGCGAGCGAGAGAGAGAGATTGAGCGAGAGAGAGAGAGATTGAGCGAGAGAGAGAGAGATTGAGCGAGAGAGAGATTGAGCGAGCGAGAGCGATTGAGCGAGCGAGAGCGAGAGAGATTGAGCGAGCGAGAGAGAGAGAGATTGAGCGAGCGAGAGAGAGAGAGATTGAGCGAGCGAGAGAGAGAGAGATTGAGCGAGCGAGAGAGAGAGAGATTGAGCGAGCGAGAGATTGAGCGAGCGAGAGAGATTGAGCGAGCGAGAGAGATTGAGCGAGCGAGAGAGATTGAGCGAGCGAGCGAGATTGAGCGAGCGAGAGAGATTGAGCGAGATTGAGCGAGCGAGCGAGCGAGATTGAGCGAGAGAGAGAGATTGAGCGAGAGAGAGAGAGAGATTGAGCGAGCGAGAGCGAGAGATTGAGCGAGCGAGAGAGAGAGAGATTGAGCGAGCGAGAGAGAGATTGAGCGAGCGAGTGAGAGAGAGAGATTGAGCGAGCGAGTGAGAGAGAGAGATTGAGCGAGCGAGAGAGAGAGAGAGAGAGATTGAGCGAGCGAGAGAGAGAGAGATTGAGCGAGCGAGAGATTGAGCGAGCGAGCGAGAGAGATTGAGCGAGCGAGCGAGAGAGATTGAGCGAGCGAGCGAGAGAGATTGAGCGAGCGAGAGAGAGAGAGAGATTGAGCGAGCGAGAGAGAGAGAGAGATTGAGCGAGCGAGAGAGAGAGATTGAGCGAGCGAGAGAGAGAGAGAGATTGAGCGAGCGAGCGAGAGAGAGAGATTGAGCGAGCGAGCGAGAGAGAGAGATTGAGCGAGCGAGCGAGAGAGAGAGATTGAGCGAGCGAGCGAGAGAGAGAGATTGAGCGAGCGAGCGAGAGAGATTGAGCGAGAGCGAGAGAGATTGAGCGAGAGCGAGAGAGAGAGATTGAGCGAGAGCGAGAGAGAGAGATTGAGCGAGCGAGCGAGATTGAGCGAGCGAGCGAGCGAGATTGAGCGAGCGAGAGAGAGAGAGAGATTGAGCGAGCGAGAGAGAGAGAGAGATTGAGCGAGCGAGCGAGAGAGAGAGATTGAGCGAGCGAGCGAGAGAGAGATTGAGCGAGCGAGCGAGAGAGAGAGATTGAGCGAGCGAGCGAGAGAGAGATTGAGCGAGCGAGCGAGCGAGAGAGATTGAGCGAGCGAGCGAGAGAGAGAGGTTGAGCGAGAGCGAGAGAGAGAGAGATTGAGCGAGAGCGAGAGAGATTGAGCGAGAGCGATTGAGCGAGAGAGATTGAGCGAGAGCGATTGAGCGAGAGAGATTGAGCGAGAGCGATTGAGCGAGAGAGATTGAGCGAGAGCGAGAGAGATTGAGCGAGAGCGAGAGAGATTGAGCGAGAGCAAGAGAGATTGAGCGAGAGCGAGAGAGATTGAGCGAGAGCGAGAGAGATTGAGCGAGAGCGAGAGAGATTGAGCGAGAGAGATTGAGCGAGAGCGAGAGAGATTGAGCGAGAGAGAGAGAGATTGAGCGAGAGCGAGAGAGCGAGATTGAGCGAGAGCGAGAGAGAGATTGAGCGAGCGAGATTGAGCGAGAGAGAGAGAGAGATTGAGCGAGCGAGATTGAGCGAGAGAGAGAGAGAGAGATTGAGCGAGAGCGAGAGAGAGCGAGATTGAGCGAGAGCGAGAGAGAGCGAGATTGAGCGAGAGCGAGAGAGCGAGATTGAGCGAGAGCGAGAGAGCGAGATTGAGAGAGCGAGAGAGCGAGATTGAGAGAGCGAGAGAGCGAGATTGAGAGAGCGAGAGAGCGAGATTGAGAGAGCGAGAGAGCGAGATTGAGAGAGCGAGAGAGCGAGATTGAGAGATTGAGCGAGAGATTGAGCGAGCGAGATTGAGCGAGAGAGAGAGAGAGATTGAGCGAGCGAGCGAGAGAGAGAGATTGAGCGAGCGAGCGAGAGAGAGATTGAGCGAGAGAGAGAGAGAGATTGAGCGAGAGAGAGAGAGATTGAGCGAGAGAGAGAGAGATTGAGCGAGCGAGATTGAGCGAGAGAGCGAGCGAGATTGAGCGAGAGAGCGAGCGAGATTGAGCGAGAGAGCGAGAGAGATTGAGCGAGAGAGAGAGAGAGATTGAGCGAGAGAGAGAGATTGAGCGAGCGAGAGAGAGAGATTGAGCGAGAGAGAGAGATTGAGCGAGCGAGAGAGATTGAGCGAGCGAGAGAGAGAGAGAGAGAGATTGAGAGATTGAGCGAGAGAGAGAGAGATTGAGAGAGATTGAGAGAGAGATTGAGCGAGAGAGAGAGAGAGAGATTGAGCGAGAGAGAGAGATTGAGCGAGAGAGAGATTGAGCGAGAGAGAGAGAGATTGAGCGAGAGAGAGAGAGATTGAGAGAGAGAGAGAGATTGAGCGAGCGAGAGAGAGAGAGATTGAGCGAGCGAGAGAGAGAGCGAGAGAGAGAGATTGAGCGAGAGATTGAGCGAGAGCGAGAGAGCGAGAGATTGAGCGAGAGAGAGAGAGATTGAGCGAGAGAGAGAGAGATTGAGCGAGAGAGAGAGAGATTGAGCGAGAGCGAGATTGAGCGAGAGCGAGAGAGAGAGATTGAGCGAGAGAGAGAGATTGAGCGAGAGAGAGAGATTGAGAGAGAGAGAGAGATTGAGAGAGAGAGAGAGGCGAGAGAGAGAGAGAGAGATTGAGCGAGAGAGAGAGAGAGAGAGATTGAGCGAGAGAGAGAGAGATTGAGAGAGAGAGAGAGAGAGAGAGAGAGAGAGAGAGCGAGAGAGAGAGAGAGAGAGAGAGAGAGAGATTGAGCGAGAGAGAGAGAGAGAGAGAGAGAGCGAGAGAGAGAGATTGAGAGAGAGAGAGAGATTGAGCGAGAGAGAGAGAGATGAGCGAGAGCGAGAGCGAGAGAGAGAGATTGAGCGAGAGAGAGAGATTGAGCGAGAGAGAGAGAGAGAGATTGAGCGAGAGAGAGAGAGATTGAGCGAGAGAGAGAGAGAGAGAGAGAGCGAGAGAGAGAGAGATTGAGCGAGAGAGAGAGATTGAGCGAGAGAGAGAGAGAGAGAGAGAGATTGAGCGAGAGAGAGAGAGAGAGAGCGAGAGAGAGAGAGAGAGATTGAGCGAGAGAGAGATTGAGAGAGAGAGAGAGAGAGAGAGAGCGAGAGAGAGAGAGAGAGAGAGAGATTGAGAGAGAGAGAGAGAGATTGAGCGAGAGAGAGAGAGAGATTGAGCGAGAGAGAGAGAGAGCGAGAGAGAGAGAGAGAGAGATTGAGCGAGAGAGAGAGAGATTGAGCGAGAGAGAGAGAGATTGAGCGAGAGAGAGAGAGATTGAGAGAGAGAGAGAGAGAGAGAGAGATTGAGAGAGAGAGAGAGAGAGAGAGAGAGAGAGAGAGAGAGAGCGAGAGAGAGATTGAGCGAGAGAGAGATTGAGCGAGAGAGATTGAGCGAGAGAGAGATTGAGCGAGAGAGAGAGAGAGATTGAGATTGAGCGAGAGAGATTGAGCGCGAGAGAGAGATTGAGCGAGAGAGCGAGAGCGAGATTGAGCGAGCGAGAGAGAGATTGAGCGAGAGAGAGAGAGATTGAGCGAGAGAGAGCGAGATTGAGAGATTGAGCGAGCGGGAGAGAGAGAGAGATTGAGCGAGCGAGAGAGAGAGAGAGATTGAGCGAGCGAGAGAGAGAGATTGAGCGAGAGAGAGAGAGAGATTGAGCGAGAGAGAGAGAGCGAGAGATTGAGCGAGAGAGAGAGAGAGAGATTGAGCGAGAGAGAGAGAGATTGAGCGAGAGAGAGAGCGAGATTGAGAGATTGAGCGAGCGAGAGAGAGAGAGATTGAGCGAGAGAGAGAAATTGAGCGAGAGAGAGAGAGATTGAGCGAGAGAGAGAGAGAGATTGAGCGAGAGAGAGAGATTGAGCGAGAGAGAGAGAGAGAGAGATTGAGCGAGAGAGAGAGAGATTGAGCGAGAGAGAGAGATGAGAGAGAGAGAGAGAGAGAGATTGATTGAGAGAGAGAGAGATTGAGCGAGAGAGAGAGAGAGATTGAGCGAGAGAGAGAGAGAGAGAGAGAGAGAGAGAGAGATTGAGCGAGAGAGAGAGAGATTGAGCGAGAGAGAGAGATTGAGCGAGAGAGAGAGATTGAGCGAGAGAGAGAGATTGAGCGAGAGAGAGAGAGATTGAGCGAGAGAGAGAGAGAGAGAGAAAGAGAGATTGAGCGAGAGAGAGATTGAGCGAGAGAGAGAGACCAAGAGAGAGAGCGAGAGAGAGAGAGAGAGAGAGCGAGAGAGAGATTGAGAGAGAGATTGAGCGAGAGAGAGAGAGAGAGAGAGAGAGAGAGAGAGAGAGACCGAGAGAGAGATTGAGAGAGAGACGCCGAGAGAGAGCGAGAGAGATTGAGCGAGAGAGAGAGAGAGATTGACAGAGAGCGAGAGAGAGAGCGAGAAATAGAGAGAGAGATTGAGAGAGAGAGCCGAGAGAGAGATTGACGAGAGAGAGAGATTGAGCGAGAGAGAGAGTGAGAGAGAGAGATTGAGCGAGAGAGAGCGAGAGAGAGAGATTGAGCGAGAGAGACCGAGAGAGAGAGATTGAGAGAGAGCGAGAGAGAGAGAGATTGAGCGAGAGAGACAGAGAGAGAGAGATTGAGAGAGAGAGACCGAGAGAGAGAGATTGAGAGAGAGAGATTGAGAGAGAGAGAGCGAGAGAGAGAGATTGAGCGAGAGAGACCGAGAGAGAGAGATTGAGCGAGAGAGACCGAGAGAGAGAGATTGAGCGAGAGAGCGAGAGAGAGAGAGAGATTGAGCGAGAGAGAGAGAGAGATTGAGCGAGAGAGAGAGAGAGATTGAGAGAGAGATTGAGAGAGATTGAGAGAGAGAGATTGAGCGAGAGAGAGAGAGAGAGAGATTGAGCGAGAGAGAGATTGAGAGACAGAGAGAGAGAGAGATTGAGCGAGAGAGAGAGAGAGAGAGCGAGAGAGAGAGATTGAGCGAGAGAGAGAGATTGAGCGAGAGCGAGAGACAGAGATTGAGCGAGAGAGAGATTGAGAGAGCGAGAGAGAGAGATTGAGATTGAGCGAGAGAGAGAGAGAGATTGAGCGAGAGAGAGAGAGAGAGATTGAGCGAGAGAGAGAGAGATTGAGAGAGAGATTGAGCAGAGAGAGAGAGAGAGAGAGCGAGCGAGAGAGAGAGATAGATTGAGAGAGAGAGAGATTGAGAGATTGAGCGAGAGAGAGATTGAGCGAGCGAGAGAGATTGAGCGAGAGAGATTGAGCGAGAGAGAGAGAGAGAGATTGAGCGAGAGAGAGAGAGATTGAGCGAGAGAGAGATTGAGCGAGAGAGAGAGAGATTGAGCGAGAGAGAGAGAGATTGAGCGAGAGAGAGAGAGATTGAGCGAGAGAGAGAGAGATTGAGCGAGAGAGAGAGAGAGATTGAGCGAGAGAGAGAGAGAGATTGAGAGAGAGAGAGAGCGAGAGAGAGAGAGAGAGCGAGAGAGAGAGAGAGAGCGAGAGAGAGAGCGAGAGCGAGAGAGAGAGATTGAGAGAGAGAGAGAGAGAGCGAGAGCGAGAGCGAGAGAGAGAGAGAGCGAGAGAGAGCGAGAGAGAGCGAGAGAGAGCGAGAGAGAGCGAGAGAGAGAGAGAGAGAGAGCGAGAGAGAGAGAGATTGAGATTGAGAGAGAGAGAGAGATTGAGCGAGAGAGAGAGAGATTGAGCGAGAGAGAGAGATTGAGCGAGAGAGAGAGATTGAGCGAGAGAGAGAGAGATTGAGCGAGAGAGAGAGAGATTGAGCGAGAGAGAGAGAGATTGAGCGAGAGAGAGATTGAGCGAGAGAGAGAAAGAGAGATTGAGCGAGAGACAGAGGAGACCAAGAGAGAGAGGCCGAGAAAGAGAGATTGAGCGAGAGAGAGAGAGGAGACCAAGAGAGAGAGAGTCCGAGAAAGAGAGGCATTGAGAGAGATTGAGCGAGACAGAGAGGAGACCAAGAGAGAGACGCCGAGAGAGAAGAGACCGAGACCGAGATTGAGCAAGAGAGACAGAGAAAAAGACAGAGAGACCGAGAAAGAGACCGAGAAATAGAATGAGAGAGAGACCGAGAGAGAGATTGAGCGAGAGACCAAGATTGCACGAGAGACAGAGAGAGTGAGCGAGAGTGACCGAGTGAGAGAGAGAGATTGAGCGAGAGAGACCGAGAGAGAGAGATTGAGCGAGAGAGACCGAGAGAGAGAGATTGAGCGAGAGAGACCGAGAGAGAGAGATTGAGCGAGAGAGACCGAGAGAGAGAGATTGAGCGAGAGAGACGATTGAGAGAGAGAGATTGAGCGAGAGAGACCGAGAGAGACCGAGAGAGATTGAGCGAAGAGAGAGAGAGAGAGATTGAGCGAGAGAGACCAAGTGAGAGAGAGAGATTGAGCAAGAGAGACCGAGAGAGAGAGATTGAGCGAGAGAGACCGAGAGAGAGAGATTGAGCGAGAGAGACCGAGAGAGAGAGATTGAGCGAGAGAGACATTGAGCGAGAGAGACCGAGAGAGAGATTGAGCGAGAGACCAAGATTGCACAAGAGAGACAGAGAGAGTGAGCGAGAGTGACCAAGTGAGAGAGAGAGATTGAGCGAGAGAGCGACTGAGACCGAGAGAGAGACTGAGACCGAGAGACAGAGATTGAGCGGGAGAGAGATTGAGCGAGAGAGACTGAGACAGACCGAGAGAGATTGAGCGAGAGAGACTGAGACAGACCGAGAGAGATTGAGCGAGAGAGAGAGAGAGAGCTGACAGGGATTAAGAGACGAGGTGCAGATCATGAAAGGAGCTCTTTAATGTGCTCTGAGAAAAGGAGTGAAATGGAAACTTGAGCTGTACAGGGCCTCTGAATAATGAGCCTGTGTACTGTAGAGTATAAACAATGATGCGGTCGGTCGGTCGGTCCACACAGACCGTGTCTCGGTACTATTCAGTGGCTTTCCTTTCTCTTTCCATCTCATCCTGGCTCAACTGAATTGACTGTTTTGGCCAGATAACAAATCATTACCTTGACATAGGACTTCTCTGTGTCCACCAGCTCCTGGATGACCTTGCGGAGCCTCTCGGTGGCACTCATGTGTCGGGGACAGGGTCTGAGCAGTGTGGGCTCGGCCCCTGGGTGCGGGGGGTCTTTGTGGCCCTCCATCAAGCCCCCGGAGCCCTCTTGGAAGGTGTGGTACAGCATGCACACCGTCTCCACGCTCTGCAGTGGGCGATAGAGAGAGACAGGTTAGGGACTGCATGAATAACATGTACACAAAGCTTACTAGGATTACAGGGACTTTTATATCTTGTTTATTTTACCACATATATATACAGTGCATTCAGAAATTATTCAGACCCCTTGACTTTTCACATTTTGTAACATCACAGGCTTATTCTTTTCCCCCCTCATCAATCTACACATAATACCCCAAAATGACAGCGCAAAAACAGGTTTTACATTTGTTCTAATGTATTACAAATATAAAACATAAGTCACATTTACATACAGTACCAGTTAAAAGTTTAGACACACCTACTCATTCAAGCAATTTTCTTTATTTTTAAATTGTAGAATAATAGTGAAGACATTGAAACTATGAAATAACACATATGGAATCATGTAGCAACCAAAGAAAGTGTTAAATCATTCTTCATTCATAATTCTTCAAAGTAGCCACCATTTGCCTTGATGACAGCTTTGCACACTAGGCATTCTCTCAACCAGCTTCATGAGGTAGTCACCAATTAACAGGTGTGCCTTGTTAAGTTAATTTGTGGAATTTCTTTCCTTCATAATGCGTTTGAGCCAATCAGTTGTGTTGTGATAAGGTATGGATGGTATACAGAAGCTAGCCCTACTTGGTAAAAGACCAAGTCCATATTATGGTAAGACCAGCTCAAATAAGCAAAGAGAAACAACAGCCCATCATTACTTTAAGACCTGAATGTCAGTCAATACGGAACATTTCAATAACTTTTAAAGTTACTTCAAGTGCAGTCGCAAAAACCATCAAGCGCCGTGACGAAACTGGCTCTCATGAGGACCGCCACAGAAAAGGAAGACCTCTGCTGCAGAGGATAAGTTAATTAGAGTTTACTGCACCTCAGATTGCAGCCCAAATAAATGCTTCACAAGAGTTCAACAGACACATTTCAACATCAACTGTTCAGAGGAGACTGCGTGAATCAGGCCTTCATGGTCAAACTACTACTAAAGGACACCAATAAGAAGAAGAGACTTGCTTGGTTCAAGAAACATGAGCAGTGGACATTAGACCAGTGGAAATCTGTCCTTTGGTCTGATGAGTCAAAATTTGAGATTTTTGGTTCCAACCTCAATGTCATTTTGAGACGCAGAGTAGGTGAACGGATGACCTCTGCATGTGTGGTTCCCACCATGAAGCATGGAGGTGGTGTGATGGTGTGGGGATGCTTTGCTCGCGACGTTGTCTGTGATATATTTAGAATTTAAAGCACACTTAACCAGCATGGCTACCACAGCATTCTGCAGCGATATGCCATCCCATCTGGTTTGCGGTTAGTGGGACTATCATTTGTTTTTCAACAAGACACCTCCAGACTGTGTAAGGGCTATTTGACCAAGAAGGAGAGTGATGGAGTGCTGCATCAGATGACCTGGCCTCCACAATCACCTGACCTCAACCCAATTGAGATGGTTTGGGATGAGTTGGACCGCAGAGTGAAGGAAAAGCAGTCAACAAGTTCTCTGCATATGTGGGAACTCCTTCAAGACTGTTGGAAAAGCATTCCTCATGAAGCTGGTTGAGAGAATGCCAAGAGTGTGCAAAGCTGTCATCAAGGCAAAGGGTGGCTACTTTGAAGAATCTCAAATATATTTTGATTTGTTCAACACGTTTTTATTTACTACATGATTCCACATGTGTTATTTCATAGTTGATGTCTTCACTATTATTCTACAATGTAGAAAATAGTAAAAAAATATAGAAAAACCCTTAAATGAGTAGGTGTGTCCAAACTAATGACTGGTACTATAAGTATTCAGACCTTTTACTCAGTATTTTGTTCAAGCACCATTGGCAGCGATTACAGCCTCAAGTTTTCTTGGGTATGACGCTACAAGCCTGGCACACATGTATTTCGTGCCCCCCCCCCCCTCGGGTTCGTGCCTTCGGGAGATCTTTGTGGGCTATACTCGGTTGACGATATCCCTCTAGTGCTGTGGGGGCTGTGCTTTGGCAAAGTGGGTGGGGTTATATCCTGCCACAGTGTCTCCCAAACCCCTCCTGTCTCAGCCTCCAGTAATTATGCTGCAATCGTTTGTGTGTCGGGGGGATAGGGTCAGTCTGTTATATCTGGAGTATTTCTCCTGTCTTATCCGGTGTCCTGTGTGAATTTAAGAATGCCCCCTCTAATTCCCTCTCTTTCTCTTCTCTCGGAGGACCTGAGCCCTAGGACCATGCCTCAGGACTACCTGGCCTGATGACTCCTTGCTGTCCCTAGTCCACCTGGTCATGCTGCTGCTCCAGTTTCAACTGTTCTGCCTGTGGTTATGGAACCCTGACCTGTTCACCGGACGTGCTACTTTGTCCCAGACCTGTTGTTTTCAACTCTCTCTACCGCACCTGCTGTCTCTAACTCTGAATGATCAGCTATGAAAAGCCAACTGATATTTACTCCTAAGGTGCTGACCTGTTGCACCCTCTACAACCACCGATTATTATTTGACCCTGGTGGTCATCTATGAACGTTTGAACATCTTGGCCATGTACTGTTATAATCTCCATCCGGCACAGCCAGAAGAGGACTGGCCACCCCTCCGAGCCTGGTTCCTCTCTAGGTTTCTTCCTAGGTTCCTGCCTTTCTAGGGAGTTTTTTCTAGCCACGTACTTCTACATCTGCATTGCTTGCTGTTTGGGGTTTTAGGCCGAGTTTCTGTATAGCACTTTGACATCGGCTGATATAAAAAGGGCTTTATGAATACATTTGATTGATTGATATTTGGGGAGTTTCTCCCATTCTTCTCTGCAGATCCTCTCAAGCTCTGTCAAGTTGGATGGGTAGTGTTGCTGGGCACTCATTTTAAGGTTTCTCCAGAGATGTTAGATCGGGTTCAAGTCTGGGCTCTGGCTGGGCCACTCAAGGACATTCAGAGACTTGTCCCGAAGCCACTCCTGTGTTGTCTTAGCTGTGTGCTTAGGGACATTGTCCTGTTGTAAGGTGAACCTTCGCCCCAGTCTGAGGTCCTGAGCACTGTAGAGCAGGTTTTCATCAAGGGTCTCACTGTACTTTTCTCAGTTCATCTTTCCCTCGATCCTGACTAGTCTCCCAGTCTCTGCTGCTGAAAAACATCCCCACAGCATGATGCAGCCACCACCATGCTTCACCGTAGGGATGGTGCCAGGTTTCCTCCAGACGTGACGCTAAGCATTCAGGCCAAAGAGTTCAATCTTGATTTCATCAGACCAGAGAATCTTGTTTCTCATGGTCTGAGAGTATTTAGGTCCCTTTTGGCGAACTCCAAGCGGGCTGTCATGTGACTTTTACTGAGGAGTGGCTTCCGTCTAGCCACTCTACCATAAAAGCCTGATTGGTGGACGCTGCAGAGATGGGTGTCCTTTTCCACTGAGGAACTCTGTCAGAGTGACCATCGGGTTTTTGGTCACCTCCCTGACCAAGGCCCTTCTCCCCCGATTGCTCAGTTTGGCCGGGCGGCCAGCTCTAGGAAGGGTTGGTGGTTCCAAACTTCTTCCATTTAAGAATGATGGAGGCCACTGTGTTCTTGGGGACCTTCAATGCTGCAGAAATGTTTTGGTACCCTTCCCCAGATCTGTGCCTTAACACAATCCTGTCTCAGAGCTCTACGGACGATTCCTTCAACCTCATGGCTTGGTTTTTGCTCTGACAAGCACTGTCAACTGTGGGACCTTATACATACAGTTGTGTGCCTTTCCAAATCATGTCCAATCAATTGAATTTAACACAGGTGGACTCCAATCAAGTTGTAGAAACATCTCAAGGATGATCAATGGAAACAGGATGCACACCTGAGCTCAATTTAAAGTCTCATTGCAAAGGGTCTGAATACTTATGTAAATAAGGTATTTCTGTTTATTTTTAATAGATATGCTAAAATTTCTAAAAACCTGTTTTCGCGGGGTCTGAATACTTTCCGAACTAACTCTGTCAAAAACGATCACCATAACAAGCTGTCATACAGTACGAAGCACACAAAACCAAACCATAGCTTAAGAGCGCAACTTAACAAGTTTACAGTATCACACAGTCCTAGCTGTGTGATTGGCTCCTATAGTTCTAGTATCTCTACAGTGCCAGTACTGACCGGTGTGTGTGTGCGTGAGAGAGAGCGTGTGTGTATTTGAGTGAGAGAAACGCTGATTACATCAAAAGGGCAAGTCTCAGAAAATACCTTGCTTGTCACCATAAATATTGCACAGCGCACACACATTCACACACACACCATACAAATCAATACACTAAAACAACCCAGCAGGACCCAAATCAAGTCCTCTATTAAGCCAGCAGCTCATCTGTTAGCATGGCCAATCAGGAGACAGGGTGCCAAAGCAGCTACAGTAGAGCTACGGCATGGGGCTGGAGTCGGGAGGCTGGTGGCTCAGGGACCCACTGAGGGGAAGAGGATTCAGGCCTGGGATAGGCTAGGCTGGCCTCGAGACAGGACCACCCAGTCAGCAGCTCTGGGTCTCTGTGTGAGCAATGATAATGACACTGAGACTCAGCTGTCCCACTATGCTACTGAGAGGAGAGCACCACACTGACAGGATTCTATACTGCTGTAGACTGTAGATATACAAAATAACAGACTCACACACACACACATACACACACACACAAAGTAGTGGATATGTTTAACCCACACACTAACACAGACCAAAGCTCCTCCATATTGCAGCTGAAAGGCTTGGAGACCAGCTCAAGGAGGAAAAAGGGTTGAAGAATATCATGTTGACATATTATTCAAATACCCTGCGGCAGCTTCAGAGACAAACCTGCCTCACACAGACAGATAGCAGTAATTGTGTGCGGCTCTCGCCTGCAGTTTGTTTCTGCTGCAGTCACTGAGGTCCTAGGCCTACAGAGGATCTGGAGAAAACACACACAGAGCTACACACACAGGCATGGATGCACGCACACACCCACATGCGCTCACACACACAGGGATTCTCCCTTTCTCGCAGCATGACTTTTAATCAGTTCTTAATAAGAGCATGACTAGAGGGAGATAGAGACTCAGACGTGACTCAGAAGTCTCTGTCTCACACAACAATCCCAACAACAAAGTCTGAGTCCAACGCCTGACGACTAACCCAAATATCCAATAAAGACCTGCAAAGCCGGCTCGGGAGCCGTGGAGGCAGGAGAGGGAGAGATGCAGTCGCAGAAAGGACAAGCACATCCGACAGCGCTAGTCTCAATTCTACATCCCTCGGTTAACCCAAAACTAAACCCAGAACTGTGGGGGTTTTCTGATTTCACAAGCATAAAGCCTGTGGGAATGCTAGGTAGAATGAGCCAAATCCTATCCTGTCAATTAGCCCAAATTGGACAACCCATCTCCTATCCCTGTTGTAAAGCAAGACATCTCTCTCTCCCTCTCACCATGAGGAATAGTTTCAACATCTGTCACAGCACCTACAGCCCTAAAACATGTTGAGCCATAGAGGTTAATACCCATCGCCACACCAGAACCCCATATACCCACTACTGCAGTCCTTCCTAAACGGTCAACTCTACTCCCATGGCAATCATCAAGCCTCTCGATCTCAATCCGTCTCTGTCCTACTCACCATGAAGAGCAGGCTGTAGAGAAGCCTCCAGGCTGCTGTGGCCTGTCTCTGGGTCCTACGGGCCAGGTTACAGCCCTTCCTATGCAGCCTGCCCGGCCTGGATGCTGGCATCACGGCTGGACTGTGCCTGACCAATAAACCACACGTGGTTGGTGCTGACTGGACTGTACTTGATGGGATCTAGCTATTAATCCTGAACCTAGAGGTTCTGAGAGTGTAGGCATTTGACAAAGAACTGCTGCCTGCACCAATCTGCATATCAATCGGGGTGGACGGTCGGACAGTGCAAACGGAGGGGCATTCCTCCCTCACGCTCTCTCTCTCTACCATCCCATCTCTGGTCCACGTGACCCTGGTCAGTTTCCAGAGAGTATAATGCAGAGGCCAGGCTGCGGGTGTTACTGGCCATGCAGCCTCAACACATCAATACAATGAGGACTCTTCTGGGCTGCTGGATATACTGTGACACCATCAGGAATAGCTGCATCTGTTCAACAGGCCAGGGGGATTCAGGGTCATTCATCTAAACTGACAACACAGGTCACACTGTAGGGAGAAGGGGCCCTTTAATTAAGTATTTTGGGTGCTTTTGAAGAAAAACATGAGTCCGAGCCTATCTTTAGAAGCTGTGTGTCACAGAAAACAACATCTTACTGAGGCATCTGGTTTGACAATTGAGGGGGATTTGAGTCCAGTGTTTACTAACAAATCTACCTGAAGTCACAAGCTGAGTAGCTTTGGCTTCCAGGCCTCGCTCTCCGACGTGGAGGTGAAAGCCTGGTAGAGGCTACTACTATAGCTGAGTGACACTCACAGAGACCATCTTGTTCCAAACCCAGGTCAGGTCACCTGACTAGAGGCTCAGGTCTGTGGGGGCAGACCACTCCAACACATAACACAAATATCTAGCCTTACTAAGGTTTCAGTATAGAAACAAGATATTTCATTCTACTAGCGCCTCACCCCTTGAGGTTAACAGCATTCTGAGAATGCAACCAAAATCAGTGTCTAAAGGTGTCCGAATGTATGAAAGTATGTGGTTAACTTCACTAAAGATATAACACTGGATATATGTTGATGATCTCTTTCACAAACTCGCAAAGGCTAGGTATTGTTCATGGGAAATCCTAAGCATGTTGACCTGGGAGAGGTCAGAACACACTCCAACCTGGCTCCACTGACATGTTATTCAAATAGTATTCATATACAGTGAGGTTAGAAACAAACACAGCCCAAAGTCAAACAAGAGCTGTCAAACAGTTAAGTGAATCTGGATACGGTTCATTCTCCCCTCTCACCACCAGACATTAAAAGCAGAAGGCTCAGCCTACTTTAAGTTATGAACCGCTTTTCAAATCAAAGAAGAATCCTCCAGGCGCCAAACTACTTTCTCTTTATGAAAATAAACAAACCCAAATGGAACGTCTAAAGTGTAAAGCCGGGGATAAAATATGGGGTGTCCCTCAGGCCAGCTCAGCCCATTGCTCACAGGAGAGTGTCCTGTCACACCACAGTAAGGCTCTGACAGAGGCAGATTCATCCCTCAGGTTAGGCCTATTGTGTCATGTTGCCATCTGCTTTTTAGGGCTCAATAAATAAAGACAGTTTCTCATAAATCAAACAGGGAGGGAGGGCCCCAGTCCCTCTTCTATTCCCATTATATGCTTCATTATTCATTCTAAACAAATAGTATTCCACCGGGGTCTCTGAGGAGACTTCAGAGTCAATGTTATAATAATGAAACACCCTCAGATTAAAAATCCATTCTGATGAGTCCCCATAGGGGGTTGAGAACAACAGTATTATATTGCATCCGCACGACTAGAACAAAGTAGGAAACCGCTAGCAGCACCCCTAACTGCCAAATATGACTGATATAAAACAACAGCATAGGAAAGACACTAATATAGTAGTGAACAATTTCTCAACATGAGACCAGTTCATATAAATTGAAAGCACAGGAAGAAGCATGGTAAAACCTGCTAGCCGCATGACCTGGTGCCCTGATATAAAACAGAATGGTGAGAGCAAACACTACCCACAGAACAGTCCCTCCCGCTGGGCCACAAACCTGCCACAGAGGATGTCTGATAACATCTAGCAGGCTACCCACAGAACAGTCACTCCCGCTGGGCCACAAACCTGCCACAGAGGATGTCTGATAACATCCAGCAGGCTACCCACAGAACAGTCCCTCCCGCTGGGCCACAAACCTGCCACAGAGGATGTCTGATAACATCCAGCAGGCTACCCACAGAACAGTCACTCCCGCTGGGCCACAAACCTGCCACAGAGGATGTCTGATAACATCCAGCAGGCTACCCACAGAACAGTCACTCCCTGCTGGGCCACAAACCTGCCACAGAGGATGTCTGATAACATCCAGCAGGCTACCCACAGAACAGTCCCTCCCGCTGGGCCACAAACCTGCCACAGAGGATGTCTGATAACATCCAGCAGGCTACCCACAGAACAGTCACTCCCGCTGGGCCACAAACCTGCCACAGAGGATGTCTGATAACATCCAATTGGGCATCCAGCAGGCTACCCACAGAACAGTCCCTAATACAAAGCACAACCATAAAACCAGTAACAGCCAAGCCAACCTTCCCTCTGACCTGCTTGGTAATAAACTCTTCCCAGAGACAGGTTGACCAACCAGTAGGACTATCCTGGGTGCAAATGAATACTGAGATAGAAGAGGAGGAGTGGGGCCTGCATCGCAGTGCTAGAGACGTCACTACCGGTCCAGGTTCGATCCCAGGCTGTGTCTCAGCCAGCTGCGACCGGGAGACCCATGAGGCGGCGCATAATTGACCCAGCATCGTCCGGGTTAGGGGAGGGTTTGGCCGGCTGGGATATCAGTGTTCCATCTCACTCTAGTGACTCCTTGTGGCGACCGGGCGCATACACGCTGACTTCGGTTGCCAGCTGTACGGTGTTTCCTCTGACACATTGGTGCTACTGGCTTCCTGGTTAAGCGAGCAGTGTATCAAGAAGCAGTGTGTCTTGGCGGGGTCATTTTTCGGAGGACGCATGGCTCTCGACCTTCGCCTCTCCCGAGTCCATACGGGAGTTGCAGCGATGAGACAAGACTAACTACCAATTGGATATCACGAAAGTGGTAAAAAGTACCAATATTATATTGTATTAAATAGAAGAGGAAGAGTGATACAGTAGCCCAATGCTAGCACTACAGTTGTATTGTTGGTAAAATGGTTTGTATTTTAAATGTGTGTGACTGTCCTTGACTATCAGTGTATCAATCAGTGTTTGGGTTTTTTGTGGACTCCAGGAAGAATAGCTGCTGCTTCTGTAAAAGCTAATGGGGATCTAAATAAATAAATTAATATGCCTTCTTGACCTAGTAGTATATCAGAGTGAATTTAACTGACCATTGATCCAGTGGGGAGCTGATATGCATTAAGGTACTGTATGCAATCTATATACAGTACTTCAATAAATCATCAGTAGAGGCAGGTTGGAGAAGTGTAAAGCACAAAACACCAGTGATGCAGTATCCCACTACTAGCATGATTCCACGCCTGGAATCTGTACTGAAGAAACATACAACACTACCGTATATACTGTGTCAGCCTACAATAAACCATGCTCAAACACCTAGAAAAGGCAGAGGTGGGTTACCAGGAGTCCCAGTGCATGGGTCGGGGACAGTAGGTTTCTCACAGGCCACTCATCCAGCCATGTCATCGAGCAGCTGGGCCAGCTTGTCCTTTAGCAGCTGCCTGAGGGTGAGCAGGGCCGAGCACAGAAACAGGTCCTTCTCTGCTTCACAGCCTCCAGGCCAGAACCAGCACATGGCCAGCAGGGAGCACCGAGCCTGGGACTGGTCTCCCGAGTGGCGCAGCGGTCTAAGGCACTGCATCTCAGTGCAATAGGTGTCACTACAGTCCCTGGTTCGAAGCCAGGCTGTATCACATCTGGTCGTGATTGGGTGTCCAATAGGGCAGTGCACTACTGGCCCAGCGTAGTCCGGGGCCAGTAGTGCAGTGGCCCCGGACTGCCTACCAATGACTGGTAGGCAGTCATTGTAAATAATAACTAATTTGTTCTTAACTGACTTGCCTAGTTAAATAAAGGTTAAATAAAAAAATAAAAATCAGGTTGGTGAGGTAGATGCAGGGCCTGGCCTCTGCTGCTGCCACCACCACCACCACCACCCTCCTCCTCCTCCTCCTCCTCCTCCTCTCACCCATCAAACCACCAACTAGCCCTGAGCTATGGTATAGGGCTGACTCCAACGCTCCCCAGCTCACCTCTTCCTCTCCTCTGGCGAGCCATCTACGCCTAGCTCGATAGGTCTACCTCTCCTTCCCTCTCCCTCTATCACTCTGCAGTGGGCCAGCTCCAGATGCTGGGGCCACTCCCCAGCCATAAACCCAGATTATTAGGCTAGTCACAGCCATATAGACTTAGTCATCACCACCACCCACTCCACAGGCAGGCACGAGGGGGGGGGGGACTGGGATTGTCTGTGTTTAGGGGCCTCCCCCCAAGGAGGACTTAAGTGGGTGGGAGAAGTTTAAAGGGGTTGTAGTCCATTGGTCTTTATTTCTAGAGTCCATTGGTCTTTGCTGGCTGTTATGTGGTCCAAAAAACATCTAGAGGAGAGTAGTAATAACACAGTGAATGGAGAGCATGTCTGACCTCTCACATTCACACATATAAAAAGGTTTTGAAAACCCCTTTCAGCTGTTCTCAGCCTAGAGCAACTGAATTCTTAACAGCAATGGCACCCAAAATACATGCTGCCATTTACAATAAACTGTCCAGTCAGTTTCTGGAAGCACCATTTTTTGTTTCCCCACAGTCACTAAATCGTCAATTAGTGAATCAAGCTAAGCCATTGGACTTTGGTGGAAAGGAAGGGGAAGGGTGTGGTTGCTGCTCTTTGTATGGTCAAATCCCTTTAAAAGGATCTTAGTGAGGGGTGGAGGAAGTTAAGGAACTTACTCTGCTCAGCCAGTTGACCAATGGTATCTGTGACACAACAACTTCATACCACTGCCAGACTATAGAGGCTGGTGAAGTGTGACATAATATGCTATTTCATTCAGTGGTACAGCTCCTCAACTGGTATTAATGACTACAACAAACTGGTATTACAACAAGCTGTAAATGTGGTTGAAAATGTTTTGTGTCCTAGTGTTTATGGATGGTATCTATAGTGGGTATCATAAGTATTACCCACTTTGATTTATTAAACATTTTGTTGCATTACAAAGTGCGATTGAAATGAAGGTAATTGTGATTTTTTTGGTCATTGATCTACACAAAATACTCTGATTTCAAAGTGGAAGAAAATTTTGAACACTAAAAAAATGGATGAAAAATAAAAGACTACTACACCTTGATTAGATAAGTATTCACCCTCCTGAGTCAATACATGTTAGAATCACCTTTGACAGTGATTACAGCTGTGAGTCTTCTTATGTAAGTCTCCAAGAGCTTTGCCCACCAATAGTATTGTGCAATATTTGCCCAGTCTTCTATTCAAAATTCTTCAAGCTCTGTCAAGGTGTTGGTGATCATAGCTAGACAATTTCAGGTCTTGTCATAGATTTTCTAACAGATTTAAGTCAAAACTGTAACTTGGCCACTCAGGAACATTCACTGTGTTCTTGGTAAGCAACTCCAGTGTAGATTTGGCCTTATGTTGTAGGTTATTGTCCTGCTGAACACACGTGGGTAAAGCAGCATTTTGAAAAAGAGTCATTGGCTTTGATACTCTGATTTGTTAGAAATGATCCAATCAGCCTTCCGAGTGGCAGAGTGGTCTAAGGCACTGCATCACAGTTTTGCAGCGTCACTACAGCCTGGGGTTCGAGACCAATAGCATTAGCAACAAGTC
>NC_056439.1:37937083-38032083 GCF_018296145.1 Oncorhynchus tshawytscha | reverse complement strand
TCACACACACACAGTGTCTCTCTCTCACACACACACAGTGTCTCTCTCTCACACACACACAGTGTCTCTCTCTCACACACACACAGTGTCAGTGTCTCTCTCACACACACACACAGTGTCTCTCTCTCTCACACACACACACAGTGTCTCTCTCTCACACACACACACAGTGTCTCTCTCTCACACACACACAGTGTCTCTCTCTCACACACACACAGTGTCTCTCTCTCACACACACACACAGTGTCTCTCTCTCACACACACACACAGTGTCTCTCTCTCACACACACACACAGTGTCTCTCTCTCACACACACACACAGTGTCTCTCTCTCACACACACACACAGTGTCTCTCTCACACACACACACACAGTGTCTCTCTCTCACACACACACACACAGTGTCTCTCTCTCACACACACACACAGTGTCTCTCTCACACACACACAGTGTCTCTCTCTCACACACACAGTGTCTCTCTCTCACACACACAGTGTCTCTCTCTCACACACACAGTGTCTCTCTCTCACACACACAGTGTCTCTCTCTCACACACACAGTGTCTCTCTCTCACACACACAGTGTCTCTCTCTCACACACACAGTGTCTCACACACACACACACACACAGTCTCTCTCACACACACACACACACACACACAGTCTCTCTCACACACACACACACACACAGTCTCTCTCACACACACACACAGTCTCTCTCACACACACACACACAGTCTCTCTCACACACACACACAGTCTCTCTCACACACACACCTCTCAGTTTGTACAAAGACAAGCACAGTGGCCAGTGCAGCAGCAGCCAGAGGTACTGCAGGGCAGGTCCCAGCACAGCAGGACTCATTCCTGTCATTGGGCAAACAGAGAGAGAGCAGAGGAGCCTGTCCTCGCTAATCCACCTCCTCACTGACCTCAGACCAGCTACTACACAGACTGAACACAGCCGACTTGGACATACTACACAGTAAACCCTACAGGCACGGTAGCACTGTGATCTATAATGTAACAGTGCATTGGGGCATTACAGAATGACACATTGACAATCTGCTGTATACAAGTACTGGACACAGGAGTGCAAGCAAATAGTCAGCCTAGATGTGTAGCCAGTGTATAGTCTCAGGAGGGAGATCTTAGGAGAATCAAACATCATACAGATCATTATCTCTCCTCAGTGCTGCACTGTTACTGTTCAGTCCACTGAAGTCCAGATCATTAAAACCTGGCTCTTCAGATGACTGAACTCATTAATGCAACCCAATAATAAAGTGTTCCAACAGGACGCATAAACACACTTTAATGACTTAAATAAGTTATTATTTATATGTAAAAATAAACTGACAAGAACAAAAACTCCCTGGGACAAAAATAAACATGAATTGAATCAAGAGACATCCATTTGCATATTTACAGAATGAAAAGTGGAGATTTTACAGTTTGGAAGTGATGAAAGCTGCGGTGCACTAGCCGGGACCTACACTTTTCTTGCTACAGAGCTAGTCTAGAGCTCCCCAGCCTCGCCTCCTTGACCAAGTCACTATTCAGTCCTAAATCAGAACATGATAACACAACAAACTCTTTGAAATCAAAAATGTAGGCTTGGGGTATAATTGCTCGCTAACAATATTCACCCAGATAGGAAGGAAAAACAACCTTAAAACAAGACTTAAATTGTACGACACAGACCAGACCAGACAGACAGACAGACAAATCAGGGGAGCACTATCACCATTGTAAATACAACTATATGTAGTTGTTTATTTATTTTGTACTTCAACTATTTGCACATTGTTACAACACTGTACATAGCCAATAATATAACTTATGAAAGGTCTATATTCTTTTAAAACTTTTGTGAATGTAATGTTTACTGTTCATTTTTGATTGCTTATTTCCTTTGTTTATTGTCTACTTCCCTTGCTTTGGCAATGCAAACATATGTTTCCTAAGCCAATAAAGCCCTTTGAATTGAAAATTGAATTGAGAGAGACAGACAGACAGAGGGTAGAAGGCAGAGAGAGACAGTGAGAAAGAGAGAGACCGAGAGAGTCTCCACAATTAAGAGGTTAAAAGAGCTGTGCCTGCTGTCACCCACAGCACAAGGCCTAGAGCAGAGCCTGGACCTGCTAGAGCAGTACTGCCAGACCTGGGCTCTGGCAGTAAACCCCAAAAAGACTAACATAATGATTTTCAAGTGAAGATCCAGATCTCAGGGAATAAGACCAAAGTTTTCATCTGGTACAAAATATACTGAGTATTGCACACACTACAATTACGTAGGTTCATCTGGACACATCAATGAGGCAGTGAATGAACAGAGAGAGAAAGCACGTAAGGCATTTTCTGTAATTAAAAAACACATTCAAATTGAAATAACTATAAAAACGTGGCTAAAACGAATTGAATGTGTCATTGAACCAATTGCACTTTATGGCAGCGAGGTGTGGGGTCCACTTGCAACCGCATTGAAACCCTGCATGCAGAGTTCTGTAAGATTCTGATACATGTCCAGGGGGAAACTACAAACAATGCATGCTGGGCAGAATTAGGCCAACATCCACTAATAATAAAAACTTTAAAAAAATAGTAATTTAGTTTTGGAAACAACATAAATACAGTTCCATCCTCTCATATCATTACCAAGCCCTGCAATGCAGAAAGTTAAGCAAAGAAAATAGTCCCTCATCCAGCTGGTCCTGAGTTCACAAACCTGTTCTTCTAACACACTGAAACCCAATCAATCAGAATTACAACCAAATTACAACACAGTCAAAACAAAACTACACTACCTATTGGGAAACACAAGCACAAAGCAAAATGCAGTGCTATCTGGCCCTAAATGGGCAGTACACCATGGCAAACTATTTAACCATGGTTACTGATCAAAACCTTGCTGCCTGACATAAGATGAGGGACATTGACTGACAGGCACTGTCCTCTAAGCCATTGTTATTGTATGATTATTTTTACCCTTGATTATTTTGGTTACTGAATGCCCCGTTGATAATAATAATCAAGATTGTCATTTGAATTATGTTAATATTGTACGCTTTGGCAATATGTACATTGTTACGTCATGCCAATAAAGACATTTGAATTGAAAGGCAGAGCGAGAGAGGCAGAGAGAGGCAGAGAGAGAGAGGCAGAGAGAGAGACAGCGACAGAGAGAGAGACAGCGACAGAGAGAGAGACAGAGGCAGAGAGAGAGAGGCAGAGAGAGAGAGGCAGAGAGAGAGACAGCGACAGAGAGAGAGACAGCGACAGAGAGAGAGACAGCGACAGAGAGAGGCAGAGAGAGAGAGACAGAGAGAGAGACAGCGACAGAGAGAGAGACAGCGACAGAGAGAGAGACAGCGACAGAGAGAGGCAGAGAGAGAGGCAGAGAGAGAGAGGCAGAGAGAGAGACAGCGACAGAGAGAGAGACAGCGACAGAGAGAGGCAGAGAGAGAGAGGCAGAGAGAGAGAGGCAGAGAGAGAGAGGCAGAGAGAGAGACAGCGACAGAGAGAGAGACAGCGACAGAGAGAGGCAGAGAGAGAGAGGCAGAGAGAGAGACAGCGACAGAGAGAGAGACAGCGACAGAGAGAGAGACAGCGACAGAGAGAGAGACAGCGACAGAGAGAGAGACAGAGAGAGAGACAGCGACAGAGAGAGAGACAGCGACAGAGAGAGAGACAGCGACAGAGAGAGAGACAGCGACAGAGAGAGAGACAGCGACAGAGAGAGAGACAGCGACAGAGAGAGAGACAGCGACAGAGAGAGAGACAGCGACAGAGAGAGAGACAGCGACAGAGAGAGAGACAGCGACAGAGAGAGAGACAGCGACAGAGAGAGAGACAGCGACAGAGAGACAGCGGTCTATTCTCCCTCCATGCTAGGGATGGAGCCATGAAGGAAATTATGCTAGCAGTGGGCTTTGGACTCAGTAACCTGCCTCATCCCTAGCAGACCAACCCTGACTGTCTTTACAACTCTCTACTGTTCAGGATGTCTATCTGGGGTAATATTTGTGTGCTGGGACCTCAGCGTGACAGTTAGAAGGTTAGTAGCAGGCAGAGGAGTGTTGACAGTATGGGCATTAGACCGAGACACAGGGCCTCTCTCTGAGTGTGACAGTAACAAGCCGTCTTTCGACTGAGCCCAGTACGGTGTAATTATATAGAGCTCTCTCTAAGAGTGGTGCCAAGTCATCTTCAGCCTCGCTACCACAGCACAGCTGTCCTTGATGAGGGGCGCCAAGCAGTAAACACATTTATACGCACAGCACACACACTCATTTGCACACATATACTTTAGCAACTGTGTTTCAAGATTGCTTATGTTCATGATCTCAAAGCTCTGTTGATTATTCTGTAGATGTGAATGAATCTCACTCCTCTCTGTATGTTTATTCTGACTCATACTGCCCAGTGTGGGCAGTACCAGGGGCAGCGTAGATTCAGTCTTACCTTGCTGTGTTGTACGGCCCTGTGGCTGCTGTGGGAGTGCTGTAGACCATTCTCCAGCCCAGAGCCTAAGGACTCACCAAGGACCTCTGGCACCAAGGACACATCTGCAAGACACAGCAATTAGCATTAGCATCACATTTACGGGATCATGTTCAGTGTTTTATAGTTAACTGGCTTGGCCATTTAATACAAGCACAGCCAATTGGAATAGTGGTATATATGAAGGAAATGCTGTTGTCCTCGAGGCCAGTGCTGTCACACACCATTTCCTCTGAGATGGGGTGATGATTACAGTTCAGCATCCATCTGCTGACCACATAGCATACACACAGTTCTGTAGTACCAGTGTACCATGTAATCATAGGTGTCTACAGGGAGATGTGGACTAGAACTGCAGCATTCTAAAACATCATCACAGTGAAGTGACTCTTCCATTTGTCAGCCAAGGGAACCAATCGAACAGTTCCCTTCGTCTGTATGACATGGTCTCAGCGGAGAGCTGATGATAATTAACTCCTGTAGCGGTTTTCCTAAAAATCACATTTTGGGAAAGCTCGCAGTCACATGGTGCCTCTGGTTAAAGGCACCTGACTGGATTAACTGAGGTCAGATCTGATTACACTAACTGGGTCTGGTAGGGACATCTACCCTTCCTGCCTTCTTCCCTTCCTGCTTCTAACAAACTCACAGGCTATTGGGAAATCAACTCAGCACATGAGCACAATCAATTCATTTGACCTTTTGATTGGTAGGTAAACACCTGGAGAATGAGGCTTTTCAGAGGCACATATCAGAGATATGTAGCTGGACAAACCCTTTCCCTACTAAGCATATCTCAAAGCAATATAACATGACACAAAACATTTCACACACCCCAGGAGTCTTGCCTGGTTGTTGTCACACTAGTATGGTTCAGCGAGTTGACCTCTCATCACCCTCGTCAGCCTGACTGGGATCACACCCCCTCTAGAGGCAGAGGATGAAACTGCAGTCATGTTGCAGGCCTCTCTCATATCTTATGTACAGTAAGATGTTTTTATCTCCATCTGAGTGGCAAGCCAGTGGCTACACAGTTTTCGGGTAAGTTGTATTACATGTCATCATCAGTCCTGTAGTGTGAAGTGTTGCCTGGGGTGTTGGTTCAGGATGTTGTCATGACAAATTACTGTCATTCACTCTCTTGTACAACTGTGAGAACTCCAACACCCTAACTACTTGAAAGAGAAACTTTCTCAGTTCTCATACGCAGAATAAATGACCTAAAGCATAATTACATGAGAACTCTATCTGTATAAATAGCGTGGTGAGATAATCCCTCAGAGATTCAAATTGCTGCATGAAAATTCATCATCATTTCACTAACGAGCAAAACTATGAAGACAGACCGAAGCGTCACCAGCTAAAGTAATTACACAAACTTAATTTCCCCTGTATAAAAGACACTTCTTCAAAGTCATGACACAAATATACAGTAGAGGAAAACATGACCATATATTTTGATACCCTCACCTTAGAAATGAATGCCAGTCGGGGAAGAGTAAAACTGTGTAGTTTAAAAGACTAACGCCTGCTCATACAACTGTGACTGTTTCATGCGAGGCGTTACTCCAGTACCCTGCCTCACTGTGTCAGTCATCACCGGAAACTAAGCCTACGAAAGGAAGAGCCCTTCAGTAAAACACCTTCTTATGAAACTTCCACTTCCTCTCTCCCCTGAACATACATGTTCCTAGGCTTAAGACCTTTCTAGACATTTCCACTGCTCATCGGTCCGGCTGACTCTGAAGGGTCAATGTGGCTGATGGATTTTTAGGAAGTATAGCCTCTGCTGAGTCCTCAACAACTGGATGCTCCAGTTTTCAGGGAAAATGGAAAGAGACCGTGACGCGACTTCCACTTTTGTACGTTAACCAAAGAGACACTCCATCTCAACTCCACATTTACCGAATTGGTTGAATAGTGTAGAACAGAACCTCCCCAAACAGTTTATTTCTCTCTCCTCTCGTTAAGACCAGTATATAGGGGGATCTAGTTAAAGGTGTTTCTTTTAAGCCTGCTACGTTAGGTTTGAGGAAGTATAACGTATTGGGGTTTTGAGGAAGTATAACGTATTGGGGTTTTGAGGAAGTATAACGTATTGGGGTTTTGAGGAAGTATAACGTATTGGGGTTTTGAGGAAGTATAACGTATTGGGGTTTTGAGGAAGTATAACGTATTGGGGTTTTGAGGAAGTATAACGTATTGGGGTTTTGAGGAAGTATAACGTATTGGGGTTTTGAGGAAGTATAACGTATTGGGGTTTTGAGGAAGTATAACGTATTGGGGTTTTGAGGAAGTATAACGTATTGGGGTTTTGAGGAAGTATAACGTATTTTATTTATTTGTATTTTTATTTCACCTTTATTTAACCAGGTAGGCTAGTTGAGAACAAGTTCTCATTTACGACTGCGACCTGGCCAAGATAAAGCATAGCAGTGTGAACACACAACACAGAGTTACACATGGAGTAAACAATAAACAAGTCAATAACATAGTAGGAAAATAATTATCTATATACATTGTGTGCAAAAGGCATGAGGAGGTAGGCAATAAATAGGCCATAGGAGTGAATAATTACAATTTAGCAGATTAACACTGGAGTGATAAATGATCAGATGATGATGTGCAGGTAGAGATACTGGTGTGCAAAAGAGCAGAAAAGTAAATCAAATAAAAACAGTATGGGGATGAGGTAGGTCAATTGGGTGGGCTATTTACCGATGGACTATGTACAGCTGCAGCGATCGGTTAGCTGCTCAGATAGCAGATGTATAAAGTTGGTGAGGGAGATAAGTCTCCAACTTCAGCGATTTTTGCAATTCGTTCCAGTCACAGGCAGCAGAGAACTGGAAGGAAAGGCGGCCAAATGAGGTGTTGGCTTTAGGGATGATCAGTGAGATACACCTGCTGGAGCGCGTGCTACGGGTGGGTGTTGCCATCGTGACCAGTGAACTGAGATAAGGCGGAGCTTTACCTAGCATAGACTTGTAGATGACCTGGAGCCAGTGGGTCTGGCGACGAACATGTAGCAAGGGCCAGCCAACTAGAGCATACAGGTCGCAGTGGTGGGTGGTGTAAGGTGCTTTAGTAACAAAATGGATGGCACTGTGATAAACTGCATCCAGTTTGCTGAGTAGAGTATTGGAAGCTATTTTGTAGATGACATCGCCGAAGTCGAGGATCGGTAGGATAGTCAGTTTTACTAGGGTAAGTTTTGCGGCGTGAGTGAAGGAGGCTTTGTTGCGAAATAGAAAGCCGACTCTAGATATGATTTTGGAATGGAGATGTTTGATATGAGTCTGAAATGAGAGTTTACAGTCTAGCCAGACACCTAGGTACTTATAGATGTCCACATATTCTAGGTCGGAACCATCCAGGGTGGTGATGCTAGTCGGGCGTGCGGGTGCAGGCAGCGAACGGTTGAAAAGCATGCATTTGGTTTTAGTAGCGTTTAAGAGCAGTTGGAGGCCACGGAAGGAGTGTTGTATGGCATTGAAGCTCGTTTGGAGGTTATATAGCACTGTGTCCAAGGACGGGCCAGAAGTATACAGAATGGTGTCATCTGCGTAGAGGTGGATCAGGGAATCGCCCGCAGCAAGAGCAACATCATTGATATATAGAGAGAAAATAGTCTGCCCAAGAATTGAACCCTGTGGTACCCCCATAGAGACTGCCAGAGGACTGGACAACATGCCCTCCGATTTGAAACACTGAACTCTGTCTGCAAAGTAGTTGGTGAACCAGGTTTTGAGGGCGTATAATGTATTGGGGCTTATGGGTTTTGAGGAAGTATAATGTATTGGAGATTATGGGTTTTGAGGAAGTATAACGTATTGTCGCTGATGGGTTTTGAGGAAGTGTAACGTATTGTGGCTGATGGGTTTTGAGGAAGTGTAACGTATTGTGGCTGATGGGTTTTGAGGAAGTGTAACGTATTGTGGCTGATGGGTTATGAGGAAGTGTAACGTATTGTGGCTGATGGGTTATGAGGAAGTATAACGTATTGTGGCTGATGGGTTATGAGGAAGTGTAACGTATTGTGGCTGATGGGTTTTGAGGAAGTGTAATGTATTGGGGCTGATGGGTTATGAGGAAGTGTAATGTATTGGGGCTGATGGGTTTTGAGGAAGTGTAACGTATTGGGGCTGATGGGTTTTGAGGAAGTGTAACGTATTGGGGCTGATGGGTTTTGAGGAAGTGTAATGTATTGGGGCTGATGGGTTTGAGGAAGTGTAATGTATTGGGGCTGATGGGTTTTGAGGAAGTGTAATGTATTGGGGCTGATGGGTTTGAGGAAGTATAACGTATTGGGGCTGATGGGTTTGAGGAAGTATAACGTATTGGGGCTGATGGGTTTTGAGGAAGTATAATGTATTGTGGCTGATGGGTTTTGAGGAAGTATAACGTATTGTGGCTGATGGGTTTTGAGGAAGTATAACGTATTGTGGCTGATGGGTTTTGAGGAAGTGTAACGTATTGTGGCTGATGGGTTATGAGGAAGTATAACGTATTGTGGCTGATGGGTTTGAGGAAGTATAACGTATTGTGGCTGATGGGTTATGAGGAAGTATAACGTATTGTGGCTGATGGGTTATGAGGAAGTATAACGTATTGTGGCTGATGGGTTATGAGGAAGTGTAACGTATTGTGGCTGATGGGTTTTGAGGAAGTGTAACGTATTGTGGCTGATGGGTTTTGAGGAAGTGTAACGTATTGTGGCTGATGGGTTTTGAGGAAGTGTAACATATTGTGGCTGATGGGTTATGAGGAAGTGTAACATATTGTGGCTGATGGGTTATGAGGAAGTGTAACGTATTGGGGCTGATGGGTTTTGAGGAAGTATAACGTATTGTGGCTGATGGGTTTTGAGGAAGTATAACGTATTGTGGCTGATGGGTTTTGAGGAAGTATAACATATTGGGGCTGATGGGTTTTGAGGAAGTGTAACATATTGGGGCTGATGGGTTTTGAGGAAGTGTAATGTATTGGGGCTGATGGGTTTTGAGGAAGTGTAATGTATTGGGGCTGATGGGTTATGAGGAAGTGTAATGTATTGGGGCTGATGGGTTTTGAGGAAGTGTAATGTATTGGGGCTGATGGGTTTTGAGGAAGTGTAATGTATTGGGGCTGATTGGTTTTGAGGAAGTATTTGACTCTCATTAAAAGGACGTCTGTGGTGACTTAATAGGGTGTAAATGACAAACAGATCATCTAAATGATCTTCTCTACAGACAGAGATAAGCAGAGATAAGCAGACGAAGGGGTTGAAGGGAGGGCTGTAAAAGAGAGCTGGAGAATTGTCAGCCAAATTCTTTGATAGATGAGTGATGATTATTATTTTGTTTATATAATGTTTATAATAGTAAATGTCATTTCATACAGAAAACCATTTGTTGGCACTTTCCACAGAACCCTACAGCATTTGTCTGATATTCTGGCATCCTTTCAATAATGAGATCACATTGGTGGAGAGAAGCAAGTCAGCGCAACAGCTTGTCAATAGACCATTTCCAGAGAAAGTGTTGGGAGCGGAATCGAGGAAGGTTGGTGGTACCCACACCCACTGATAGTAGGCCCAGTCCTAACACAGTATCTGCCAAGTAGCAGCAATTCTGTGGAAGTGTGACTGTGACTATATCACCAGCCATCTGCCACAGCCAGGAACACTTGTTGGCAGCGTTGAGTAGAGAGACATGTTGTATGTTTACTGGTCTCAGTGCACGGTAGATATAGTATACATCAGGTGTATTCAACCGGGGATCCGTGGACCATACTGTAGGGGGTCCTGGGCTTCCTGACGGGTCGCCCCCATGTGGTGAAGATAGGCAAAAACACCTCCAATACACTGATCCTCAACACAGGAGCCCCACAAGGGTGGGTGCTCAGCCTTCTCCTGTACTCCCTGTTCACCCATGACTGCGTGGCCACGCACACCTCCAACTTAATCATTAAGTTTGGAGACGACACAACAGTCGTAGGCCTGATTACCAACAACGACATGACAGCCCAAAGGGAAGAGGTGAGGGCCCAGGTGGAGTGGTGCAATGAAAATAACCTCTCCCTCAACAAAACGAAGGAGCTGATCGTGGACTTCAGGAGACAGCAGAGGGAGCGCAGCCCCATCCGCATCAATGGGGCCGCAGCGGAGAAGGTAAAAAGCTTCAAGTTCCTCGGCATACACATCACTGACAATCTGAAATAGTACGCCCACACAGACAGTGTGGTGAAAAAGGCGCAAGAGTGCCTCTTCAACCTCATGAAGCTGAAGAAATTTGTCTTGGCCCCTAAGACCCTCACAAACTTTTACAGCTGATCCATTGAAAGCATCCTGTCGGGCTGAATCACTACTTGGTACGGCAACTGCACCGTTCGCAACCGCAGGGCTCTTCAGAGGGTGGTGCGGTCTGCCCGACTCATCACCAGGGGCACACTGCCTGCCCTCCAGGACATCTACAGCTGGTGTCACAGGAAGGCCCAGAAGACATCAAGGACCTCAGCCATCCGAGCCACGGCCTGTTCACCCCGCCATCATCCAGAAGGCGAAGTCAGTACAGGTGCATCAAAGCTGGGACTGAAAAACATATTCTATCTCAAGGCCATCAGTCTGTTAAATGGACATCACTATCCGGCCTCCACCCAGTACCCGGCCCTGAACTTAGTCACTTTCAATAGCCGGCTACCACCCTGTTACTCAACCTTGCACCTTAGAGGCTGCTGCCCTACGTACATAGACATGGAACACAGGTCACTTTAATAATGTTTACATAATGTTTTATCCATTTCATATGTATATACTGTATTCAAGTCAAGGCCATCCCTTTCAACTATTGCTGTACATATACTATTCTATCCTACGTATTCCTCAGATATACTACATATTCTATCCACATACTGTCCATAATGTCTATACTGTACTTAGAAATGGCATTGTTTTTGAAAGAAAAGCACATTTTTGTCCATTAAAATAAAAACAAATTGATCAGAAATACAGTGTAGACATTTGTTAATGTTGTAAATTACTATTGTAGCTGGAGATGGCAGATTTTTTATGGAATATCTACATAGGTGTACAGAGACCCATTATCAGCAACCATCACTCCTGTGTTCCAATGGCACATTGTGTTAGCTAAACCAAGTTTATCATTTTAAAAGGCAAATTGATCATTAAAAAACTATTTTACAATTATGTTAGCACAGCTGAAAAATGTTTGTGGGTTTGATAAGCTCAAAATGGCCAGAAATAAATAACTTTCTTCTGAAAATAGTCAGTCTATTCTTGTTCTGAGAAATGAAGGCGATTCCATGTGAGAAATTGCCAAGAAACTGAAGATCTCGTACAACGTTGTGTACTACTCCGTTCACAGAACAGGACAAACTGGCTCTAACCAGAATAGAAAGAGGAGTGGGAGGCCCCAGTGCACAACTGAGCAAGAGAACAAGTACATAAGAGTGTCTAGTTTGAGAAACAGACGCCTCACAAGTCCTCAACTGGCAGCTTCATTAAATTGTACCCGCAAAACACAAGTCTTATGTCAACAGTAAAGAGGCAACCCTGGGATGCTGGCCTTCTAGGCAGTGCTGCAAAGAAAAAGGCATATCTCAGACTGGCCAATAAAAATAAAAGATTAAGATGGGCAAAAGAACAGACACTGGACAAAGGAACAACATTAACAATGTATTTCTGATCAATTTGATGTTATTTTAATGGACAAAAATATGCTTTTCTTTCAAAAACAAGGACATTTCTAAGTGACCCCAATCTTTTGAACGGTAGTGTATATATGCAGTACCAGTCAAAAGTTTGGACACACCTACAGGGTTTTCTACATTGTAGAATAATAGTAAAGACATCAAAACTATGAAATAACACATATGGAATCATGTAGTAACCAAAGAAAGTGTTAAACAAATCATTATTCAAAGTAGCCACACTTTGGCTTGATGACAGTTTTACACACTCTAGGGAATTCTCTCAACCAGCTTCATGAGGTAGTCACCTGGAACACATTTCAATTAACAGGTGTGCCTTGTTAAAAGTACATTTGTGGAATTTCTTTCCTTCTTAATGCGTTTGAGCCAATCAGTTGTGTTGTGATAAGGTGGGGATGGTATACAGAAGCTAGCCCTACTTGGTAAATGACCAAGTCCATATTATGGCCAGAACAGCTCAAATAAGCAAAGAGAAACAACAGTCCATCATTACTTTAAGACCTGAATGTCAGTCAATACGGAACATTTCAAGAAATGTTTAAGTTTCTTCAAGGGCAGTCGCAAAAACCATCAAGCGCAATGATGAATCTGGCTCTCATGAGGACCGCCACAGAAAAGGAAGACCTCTGCTGCAGAGGATAAGTTAGAGTTAACTGCACCTCAGATTGCAGCCCAAATAAATGCTTCAGAGTTCAAGTATCCGACACATCTCAACATCAGCTGCTCAGAGGAGACTGCATGAATCAGGCCTTCATGGTCAAATTGCTGGAAAGAAACCACTTCTAAAGGACACCAATAAGAAGAAGAGACTTGCTTGGTTCAAGAAACACGAGCAATGGACATTAGACTGGTGGAAATATGTCCTTAGGTCTGATGAGTCAAAATTTGAGATTTTTGGTTCCAACCTCCATGTCATTGTGAGACGCAGAGTAGGTGAACAGATCTCTGCATGTGTGGTTCCCACCGTGAAGCATGGAGGAGGAGGTGTGATGGTGGGGGTGCTTTGCTGGTGACACTGTCTGTGATTTATTTAGAATTCAAGGCACACTTAACCAGCGTGGCTACCGCAGCATTCTGCAGAGATACGCCATCCCATCTGGTTTGCACTTAGTGGGACTATCATTTGTTTCAACAGGACAATGACCCAAAACAGGACAATGACCCAAAACACACCTCCAGGCTGTGTAAGGGCTATTTGACCATGGAGAGTGATGGAGTGCTGTATCAGATGACCTGGCCTCCACAATCACCCGACCTCAACCCACTTGATGGGATGAGTTGGGTCACAGAGTGAAGTAGCCAACAAGTGCTCAGCATATGTGGAAACTCCTTCCAGATTGTTGGAAAAGCATTCCAGGTGAAGCTGGTTGAGCGAATGCCAAGAGTGTGTAAAGCTGTCATCAAGGCAAAGGGTGGCTACTTTGAAGAATCTCAAATATGAAATATATTTGTATTTGTTTAACACTTGTTTGGTTACTACATGATTCCATATGTGTTATTTCATAGTTCTGATGTCTTCACTACAATGTAGAAAATAGTACAAAATAAAGAAAACCCCTGTAATGAGTAGGTGTCCAAACTTTTGACTGGTACTGTATTTATACTCCGGACTCAGACATTGCTCGTCCTAATATTTCTAAAATTAATTATTTTACTTTTAGATTTGTGTGTATTCTTAGATATTACTGAACTGTTAGAGACAGGAACAGAAGCATTTCACTACACTCGCAATAACATCTGCTATATACAGTATGTATATGAGGGAGCTCATTACACTCACTGGCGCTCATTACACTCACTGGCGCTCATTACGCTCACTGGCGCTCATTACACTCACTGGAGCTCATTACACTCACTGGAGCTCATTACGCTCACTGGAGTCTCTGACATATGCTTTGAAAAAGCACCCTCGAGTACGGGTCACGGCAAGTGCCGCTGGCTGCTGGTAACCTGTTTTGACTTGGACATACATTTTTGCCGACACATGGCTAACCAGCTGCTATTAGCTAAAATGTTCTCCTAGCTAATAGGCTATGGTAGAGTTTATACTTCCTCTTCCAATTATGTGGAGAGGTGAAAATAATGAAAAACAATCTACCAAATCTATTCATTTAAAACATGTGATTACTTCTCCTTGACATTATCATTCACCTGATAAGACAAGAAAAAATGTATATCCTTAACATATGATGGGGGTCCCTGGGCCACCTCAATGGAGGCCCCTGGACACAAAAAGGTTGAAGACCCCTGGTATAAAATATTTATCCAAGGCAGACAAGTTATCTGACTGTGTAATGTAATTGTTGGTGATTGAGTTAGCTTCATAGTAAACCAGCTGATGCTCTGAGATCGATCATACCATTGATGCTAGTTCTTTGAGCCAGTGACCTGAAGCGCAAAGGATTTTCCCACACTGTATAGTTACAATAATTGTGTTAGACCTGTGAAGTGATGCCTACCAGCCTTTTGGCGAAGACACAGTATTGTGTGTGTGTGCACATGTGTGTGTGAGGGTGCACAATCTCACCTGTAGTGGACTTGGCATGGTGGTGTGTGTCCAGGAAGTCCTGCAGCAGCTGTGATTGGTTGGACAGTGGGGTCGGAGTCGAGGGGTCAGAGGTCAGGGGTGAGGTGGGCGGTGCGTCCCGTCTGAGGGTCAGCTGGAGGGTCTGCTCAGCGAACAGCTTCTGGATCAGACCCAGGTCCAAAGTGGACACGCCTCGACCGTTCAGAACCACAATCTCATTACCTGGTCTCAGACCTGGGTGAGGAACACACAGTAAGAAATAAAGTCACACTACAGTAACACAGAGATATGTAAGTTGTGTAAATAAACCCAGTAAAAAGTTGACAGTCCTCTCACTGTCAACAGCATTTATTTTCAACAAACTTAACATGTGTAAATATTTGTATGAACATAAGATTCAACAACTGAGACATAAACTGAACAAGTTCCACAGACATGTGACTAACAGAAATGGAATAATGTGTCCCTGAACAAAGGGGGGGTCAAAATCAAAAGGAACAGTCAGTATCTGGTGTGGCCACCAGCTGCATTAAGTACTGCAGTGCATCTGCTCCTCATGGACTACACCAGATATGCCAGTTCTTGCTGTGAGATGTTACCGTCACTCTTCCACCAAGGCACCTGCAAGTTCCTGGACATTTCTGGGGGGGAATGGCCCTTGCCCTCACCCTCCGATCCAACAGGTCCCAGATGTGCTCAATGGGATTGAGATCCGGTCTCTTCGCTTGCCATAGCAGAACACTGACATTCCTGTCTTGCAGGAAATCATGCACAGAACGAGCAGTATGGCTGGTGGCATTGTCATGCTGGAGGGTCATGTCAGGATGAGTCTGCAGGAAGGGCACCACATAAAGGAAGAGGATGTCTTCCCTGTAACGCACAGCGTTGAGATTGCCTGCAATGACAAACTCAGTCCGATGATGCTGTGACACACTGCCCCAGACCATGACGGACCCTCCACCTCCAAATCGATCCCACCCTGGAGTACAGGCCTCGGTGTAACATTCCTTCAGCAATAAACGTCAGTGAAGAGCACTTTTTGCCAGTCCTGTTTGGTCCAGCAACGGTGGGTTTGTGCCCATAAGCGCCGGTGTTGCTGGTGATATCTGGTCATGACCTGCCTTACAACAGGCCTACAAGCCCTCAGTCCAGCCTCCCTCAGCCTATTGCAGACAGTCTTAGCACTGATGGAGGGATTGTGCATTCCTGGTGTAACTCGGGCAGTTGTTGTTGCCATCCTGTACCTGTCCTGCAGGTGTGATGTTCGGATGTACCGATCCTGTGCAGGTGTTATCACACGTGGTCTGCCACTGCGAGGATGAGCAGCTGTCCGTCCTGTCTCCCTGTAGCGCTGTCTTAGGTGTCTCACAGTACGGACATTGCAATTTATTGCCTTGGCCACATCTGCAGTCCTCATGCCTCCTTGCAGCATGCCTAAGGCATGTTCACGCAGATGAGCAGGGACCCTGGGGATCTTTCTTTTGGTGTTTTTCAGAGTCAGTAGAAAGGCCTCTTTAGTGCCCTATGTTTTATAACTGTGACCTTAATTGCCTACCGTCTGTAAGCTGTTAGTGTCTTAATGACCGTTCAACAGGTGCATGTTCATTAATTGTTTATGGTTCGTTGAGCAAGCATGGGAAACAGTGTTTAAACCCTTTACAATGAAGATCTGTGAAGTAATTTGGATTTTTACTAATTATCTTTGAAAGACATGGTCCTGAAAAAGGGACGTTTCTTTTTTTCAGAGTTTATTAATCAAAGTTAAGTGAACATACCTTCACTGAAGGCCAGTCCATCAGGCAAAACCTCACTGACAAAGATGCGGCTGTTCCTCTGTCCATCTGTGTGCCCTGTGACTGCAAAGCCTGACATCAGAGATGAGAGACAGCGTCAACGATGGCTAGTAGAGTGCAATGACCATATATTTACAAATAGAGCTGAACTAATGATTTATAGGATCTATGAGGCAATGACACACAGGTTCCTGTCTGCTAGAGTACAGAACACCTACCAAAGTCTCCAGTGCAGGCAGGTCTCGTCATGTGCAGGGTGAATACATTCATTGGAAACACCTCTAGCTCGTCATACAACTGCACAAAGGAAACAACTCAGTCAGATAACCCCTTCACACATAGGTCAGGGATGTTAAACAACTCAAATCCTCTCTGCATTTCCAGTGAAGTATTATGCTGAATAAGGTGTTAGCTCACCAGGTCATGTAGGAGTTCGCTGGGTGCTGGGGTGCTGACCTCTACGTTCTGGGCCACACATCTGTGCAGTCTGAGACAGTGCAGGTTAGGGTCCAGCTGCGTCAACTGTGATAGGGAAACATTATCTGTCAACACCCTGAATGCAGCAATAAACAGCAAATACAACTAGTCTAGACCAGGCACCTGGTCTACACAAAAAGGCATATGATGTGGGATGTGTTCACTGCGGCTCAAAGGTGATTAAGATGAAGTGGTGTCAAGTTTGATGAATAAAGTGTGTGTGTGTGTGTGTGTGTGTGTGTGTGTGTGTGTGGGTGTGAGAATGAGCTAGCCAGCCATCCCACTGCTGTCACACAGGTCAGAGAGTGCATGGCAGTGTGTGTGTGTGTGTGTGTGTGTGTGTGTGTGTGTGTGTGTGTGTGTGTGTGTGTGTCTGTGTGTGAGAATGAGCTAGCCAGCCATCCCACTGCTGTCACACAGGTCAGAGAGTGCATGGCAGTGTGTGTGTGTGTGTGTGTGTGTATATATATATATATATATACATACACACACATACCAGACCCTAAGGGCAGGGGGTAGGATACAGACAATGAGACAGCAAAGTAACTGTCTGGAACTGTCTACTGTACAAGCCATTTAAAAAAATGGACAGATGAGCTCTAACAATGGGTATAACACTAAATAAGAAATGAGGGGTTCACAAAAGGCTCAAGAGCATGGGTTGGTCAAATTACTGACAGATTGGAGCTTCTAACATGACTATATTGACAAGAGTTGTTTTTAATAAAAGCAGGCTTAATAAGAGCAAGGCATAACCTCAAGTAAAAGCTTCTCTCATTAAGTACTGTTTCATAACTAAAACTAAGTGTTCAGAGCTCTCAGAACCCTAATATTAAAACACTCACTGAGCTTTGACTCACCTTGCAGGCTAGGGAGACGACATCAGCCACTGTATGGTCCCGTCTCATAGGCACTTGGACGGCGTGGCTGTCAGGCATGTAAACACAGCCCAGTGTTTCTCCACTGCTCTCCCATTGACCGCCCTCAGGGGGAGCCAGAGAGTAGTGGTTGGCCAGGCTGTCCAGTCTCTGACAGGAGGGAGAGAGGGAGAGCAAGAAAAGGAGAGAGAGAGAGCGAGAGAAAGGAAGGGAGAGAAGACCGATCAATAGGTTTCCATTAAACCGATCCAGAAACTGGCAGTGGCTCAAAGTTCAGTACAAAGATGTCATGATGTCATGTACAAAGATGTCATGCAATTAGCCATTTAGACATCACAGGACACAGTTGTTTCATATAATAGCCATCATAATGATGGTGTACACAAGGGAATTGATTACAGGGGGTTATTGGCAGAGTTTTTGAGGAGCGCGTCTAGCCTGGGCGACATCTACACCGATCTACAAAAAGACTGCATCATCATCATCATGATGATAATAGGCTCATTTAGTTCTGAGTGCCATCCAGATGATTTCATGTTTAGTGATGGATTAATGGCTGCCTTGACAGGCTCCTTCCTGGAGTCCATCAGGCCAATTATTCCCTATCCACATTAACAATGAGGTTGGGGTTAGTATTAATGCTGGGTTGTTCTGCCACGGGGCCTCAGAAGCAGCAGTATTTGGGTTTTGGTTGCGACTCCATGTCTCTGAAGGGAAAACAGCCACTGCTGCATTAAGGGGTTGTGGGCGATGCCACAGTAACTACACAGACCACAGCTGCTATACAAGGCTACAAGGCTCCACATAGCGAGTAAACACTCAAACATGTTTCAAAAGTCACAACCAGCAGAAACAACCAAGGATTCAGCAGCGCTTCAATGGAAACACATCACTAGAGAGTTGCTGTGTGGACTGAAGTAGAATAGTGGCGTTTTAGCACATTGATAGACTACAGAGAGTGGTGTGTGTCTCCTGGACTCTGTCGGTGTGTCACAGAGGAAAAACTTGGGAGACATTCTCCCTCAGAGACCAGAGTGAGACTAGGGGACTAAGGCCAAGTCAAAGAGACCTATGTTTGTTGGGCATAAACATATAGTCACACGCGCACACAGAGAGTCTGGCGAGGATACCAAAGTGGCTTTCTGACCGAGGTTGCTGGAAAAACATGGTTGTACAAGAAAACAGTCATTTCATTTTCCAGCAACATGTCCATCTGGGAAGAGAAACCTGACAGAACGCTGCCAACATAAAGCCTACCAATTTTCTGGCCAACGGGTTGCTCGAAGCTTTGTGGAGACAAGCAACAGAGAGCTGGTTCTTTCACAACTTTCTGTCCACTCCTGTGGGTTAATGAGGTCATGGTTATACTTTCAGAGGGAGAGAAAAATGGTTGTCTTGGGAAAGGTTGCATAACCACCCTGCCTGCCTGTCTGTCCATCCAACATGGTGTGATTGGAAAATAACTGCTCTGTTGGCAGTTGGTGACCAGTCTGCCTCTTCACCTCAAGCCAAGTACATTTTTACATTTTAGTCATTAAGCAGACACTTATCTATCCAATAGTGAGTACTGGTCCCCCGTGAGATTTGAACCCACAACCCTGGTGTTGCAAGCACCATGCTCTACCACCTGAGCCACATGGGACTCCGTCATTAATTGACCCAGGCAGGGTTGTAATGGCCTGGTCATTTTTCCACAGACACTGCCAAGCCTCAGCACGCACCGGCCCTTATAACGTACATGTGAGTGTGTATGTGTGAGTGTGTGTGTCAAAACTCAAACCTATACTTCAGACTTTCCTCTCAGACTTTCCTCTTTCTAGCAGTGAACCACCACCTAGAACCATCGTAACGCTCTTTCTAGCAGTGAACCACCACCTAGAACCATCGTAACGCTCTTTCTAGCAGTGAACCACCACCTAGAACCATCGTAACGCTCTTTCTAGCAGTGAACCACCACCTAGAACCATCGTAACCCTCTTTCTAGCAGTGAACCACCACCATGAACCTTCGTAACCCTCTTTCTAGCAGCAAACCACCACCATGAACCTTCGTAACCCTCTTTCTAGCAGCGAACCACCACCATGAACCTTCGTAACCCTCTTTCTAGCAGTGAACCACCACCATGAACCTTCGTAACCCTCTTTCTAGCAGCAAACCACCACCATGAACCTTCGTAACCCACTTTCTAGCAGCGAACCGCCATCATGAACCTTCATAACCCACTTTCTAGCAGCGAACCGCCATCATGAACCTTCATAACCCACTTTCTAGCAGCGAACCACCACCATGAACCTTCGTAACCCACTTTCTAGCAGCGAACCGCCATCATGAACCTTCATAACCCCCACCCATCCACCCCTTCCTTCAGTGGATTAGGGAGTTAGATGACTGATTAATAGAAAGACCCAGAAAGACCCAACACGGGCAGAGAACAAACAGGAGACAGCAGTGTGTGTTGAGAGAGAACAGAGGATGAAACGCATTGGGGCATAAATCAATACAGCTTCCTCTCTGACATAAAGGAGCCCAACTCTAAATCAAAATGGACTCCAGGAAATACTTCATCCAACTCCAGGACAGAAAGAGGAATGAGAAATACATCATGACACTTTGACAACAACATTAAAGCTCGTCCTAAAGAAAAGATGTTGTTGTCCCTGGCCACATCAGCCACATGCTATTCTGATGCTGGGTGGAGCAGTTCATGGCTCCAACATTGGCCACATTCACCCTAGTCCCCTAATCTCAGACTCAGTCTCAATACAGAGCTTTGTGTCCAGGGAAATAGTGACGCGAGCCTACCGGATGGATATCCTGCCATCTCTGTCTGTTCATTTTGACCCCTCATGTCAATCTTTATCTGTCCCAACACATTCAGGACAAGTTGTTCTGCAGAGAGGAAGAGGAGAGCAGAAGAGCCACAGACACCAGAGGAACAATGCTATATGTGTGAGAAAATGCCAGACAGTCTATTTGTAACTGCCTGACAACGTGTTTGTAACCAGCTAATAGCTCCAATGTGTGATCCAAAGGGATTTAAAAAGTTACTGTATGTTACTGCTCAGATGGTGTGTATTTCCAGTATTCACTCCTCACTCCTCACATTCACACTGATTCTGAGTTTCCATCACATTTACTTCAGTGTTTTACCCAAAAGGCTCAGACTTTTGTTTCCATCTCCATGGACCGGCACTCATGTCTCACTGGGCCATGGCCTCGGAGGACCTGCTCGGAGTTGGGGCCAAAGCCTGGACATCTGCACTTTTCAGCTGCCATTTAACTGTGAACATGGGTTAACCTTTGTATGGTTGACACCTTCTCACAAAGCAACTCTCTTGATGATGCAGAGGTTGTTGATTCTGCTCTTTACAAGGTGTCAATCTTTACTCCTCCCTGCTCCCGGTCACACTCCTGATGGAAACAATAACACTAGAGCTTCTATTAACAAACACTGGCGACAAGACCGAGCTTTTCAACACTCTCTCTCAGCACTTTCCATTATGACCGGAGCCACTCACTACATCTCCAGAACCTGCCTTGTATTTTACCCCTGCTGCTCAGACGAGGGGTGGAATATTGAACACCAGGGGCTCTATTGGACACGGTGTCTAACCGTTACTAGTTGGTAACCAATTGGTTCTGGTAGGTTAAATAACTCATTGTGCACACCCTTTTGAGCACTTATAAATAAAACGTTAGAATTCCTTTATGATCTTGGCTTTGTACAGAATTGCTTATAGTGGGATCTATTGCCCTTTAGATACAATGGGGTGCAGATTTCTCTCTTTGTGGTATACAGATATTGCAGTACAGATAGACATACACCTGCAGATTGGCATGAAAGGTATCTTACCTTTGATCCCGCTCTGGTCCTATGTACAGGACAGACCCCAGCCCAAAGTCTGCAGATTCAGACACAAGCTGCAGGCATGACCCTTAACCCCTGACCCCTGTACCTGGGAGATGTCATCCCACGGCTTGTCATCGTAATGCGTAACCATGAGGCTTGCTGAGACACATGATACTGTTGATCTATGTCTCAGCCATATGCGCTCACTTAGAAAATCTAGCCTGTAGACTCTCAGTCAATGAATTGTATGATTGATTGTTTGACACTTGTTTGATATCTAATCTGAAGTAGAAATCAAAACTAAATATATATGGTATTTTACATTTTTATATCCTTACTCCTAAAAGGTAATAGAATTAGATGAAACAGTCATATGAAAGTGTAACATGGACTGACCTCAGAACTAGTGGGTGGGAGACAGTAGGGTTGTCCTCCATTACTTTCAAAGATCTGCAACAGAGAGAAACATGTTTCCTTGACTTGTTAAAATCCCTGTAGTCATCTATTAAACAGCGGTAACCCATAGCAGCAGACTTATTACACAAACTTTGTTATTATGTAGCTAATTAAAAAGTGTGCAGTGAGGGCCTGGTGCTTTGATACTATTTCCATGCGGACTGGGACTGGGGCTAGGACTGGGGCTGGGACTAGGGCTGGGACTAGGGCTGGGGCTAGAACTAGGGCTGCAGCTGGGACTAGGACTGGGGGTAGGGCTGCAGCTGGGACTAGGACTGGGGCTAGGACTAGGGCTAGGACTAGGGCTGGGGCTAGAACTAGGGCTGCAGCTGGGACTAGGACTGGGGCTAGGGCTGCAGCTGGGACTAGGACTGGGGCTGGGACTAGGCCTTGGGCTAAGGCTGCAGCTGGGACTAGGGCTAGGGCTGCAAATGGGACTAGGCCTAGGACTGGGGCTAGGGCTGTAGCTGGGACTAGGGCTGGGGCTGCAGCTGGGACTAGGGCTGGGGCTGCACCTGGGACTAGGCCTAGGACTGGGGCTGCAGCTGGGACTAGGACTGGGGCTGCAGCTGGGACTAGGACTGGGGCTGGGACTAGGCCTTGGGCTAAGGCTGCAGCTGGGACTAGGGCTAGGGCTGCAAATGGGACTAGGCCTAGGACTGGGGCTAGGGCTGTAGCTGGGACTAGGGCTGGGGCTGCAGCTGGGACTAGGCCTAGGACTGGGGCTAGGGCTGCAGCTGGGACTAGGGCTGAGGCTGCACCTGGGACTAGGCCTAGGACTGGGGCTGCAGCTGGGACTAGGCCTAGGACTGGGGTTAGGGCTGCAGCTGGGACTAGGGCTGCGGCTGGGACTGTGGCTGCAGCTGGGACTAGGGCTAGGACTGGGGCTAGGGCTGCGGCTGGGACTAGGGCTGGCGCTACAGCTGGGACTAGGCCTAGGGCTTGGGCTAGGGCTGCAAGCTGGGACTAGGGCTGACCCTGCAGCTGGGACTAGGGCTGGGACTAGGGCTAGGACTGGGGCAGCCTGTGAGGCTCCAGAGGGAGGCAGTAATAAGTAGTGTAGAGATACAGCTGGTACTACTGTGTGTGAGAGAGAAGAGATGAGAGGACAGACAGCCTGCCAGGGTAGAGAGAAGAGATGAGAGGACAGACAGCCTGCCAGGGTAGAGAAGAGATGATAGGACAGACAGCCTGCTAGGGTAGAGAGAAGAGATGAGAGGACAGACAGCCTGCCAGGGTAGAGAGAAGAGATGATAGGACAGACAGCCTGCTAGGGTAGAGAGAAGGGCGGAGGATTCCTCCTCTCGCTAACTCTACCTCTTAATCTCTCTCTTCTTGATCCCTTATCTCCCTTCCTCCCTCCCGATGTAAAGCATGTTGTAGCAGGCACGCAGGTAGGCATGTGATGAGTCCCTAAGCCCTCTAGGAAGGGTGACTCAGCAGGTTCAGAATGATGACACCACTGCTCTAATGTACTTTAACACAGCTAAACCCAACACTCTGCTTCGCTTCAGATGAGAAATGAACATGGCCTCTCCAGACAGATGGCAGTAGTGATATACAGAGCATTGACCGCCGTCTACAGAGGTTATACATGCTGTATGAGGCACCGAGCAGGTCTTATTATAGTAGCTGTAAACACCGCTGCCTGACTGCCGCAAAGCCCACTAACTTTAGAACTCTTAAACTTCTCCCACAAATCCCTGGGCCCTCTCCGGCCTGCTGCAGCCACTGAACCCTGGCCAGGCAGCTCACAGGGTAACGCTACACACCCTTGTCTAACAGAGAGGCCTGTGTTGAGGGAGAGCTTTTGATTTTGAAATCACCAAGCAGGGAACATAGGATTGGAGCTTAGTCAACTGAGATGACTCAATAAGAGGACTGTGGGACGTCGTGGGAGGGGAGGCGGTAGCTAATATTTATAGAAGTAGAGAAAGAGAGCTGGAGGGAGAGTGCCAGGGTAAGAGAGAGAGAAAAAGGAATGAGGATGTGAGAGAGAAAGTAAAGGAGTGAGAGTTTGGCATTATGAGATCAGCCTGCTGTCTATTCTGAACAAAAATGTAAAAATGGAACATGGAACTATTTCAAAGATTTGATTGAGTTCCAGTTCATAGAAGGAAATCAGTCAATGGAAACTCATTAATTAGGCCCTAATCTATGGATTTCACATGACTGGGCAGGGGCGCAGCCATGGGTGCCAGGTCCAGCCAATCGGAATTTGTTTTTCCCCACAAAGGCTTTATTACAGACAGAGACACCCCCCCTCTGGGATCTTTCAGCTCATGAATCATGAAACAACACTTTACATGTTGCGTTTATATTTTTGTTCAGTATAAATCCCTCTGTAATAAACACGTGTCATATTGACTCATTGGGAGGACAGAGAGCAATGATGTCACACAACTTGAAGGCTTAACTCATCTCCAGGAAAGATGGGAAACTAAACACTAGACCGGCACTAGACCGGCACTACTCCCCTCGAAGCAATGTGCCACTCTTTTTAATAGGCACCAAGATCCTAGAAAAGGAACAGAAACATATCTCAACTGGAGAGCTTTACAGGGGAACCTGTGAATAACTGTGGGGCTGTTTAATATTTAGTGAACTTACACAAACCATCTGTTTGTCGCTGTAGGGCTGGGTACAGCAGGCTACAATTTACCACATATGGCTTTTAATAATTCATGGTACAGAACTGTTCCTGCTCGTCGTGCGCTGTGAGCCACCTCGGCCTTCTGCGCTGTGAAACCAAACTGGGTCTCATTAGCTAGCCTGCTGGAGCTCCCAAACACCACAATCAACATCACACACACACACAAAGCCCTGCGGGGGTGGAGGGGTGACGAGAGTACTGGGAGCAGGGAAGACTCGGTTTAGTCTGCATTAAGGACACCTGGCCTCCTGTTTGGAAGAGCACTGACAGAGAATCAGAAGCTGGCAGTTAGCAGCGTCTACATTATAGATGGGTGCTTAATGCTCCCTACAATCAAAGTCAGTCCATCAGTCAAAACCAGTAAGAGACATGGCCGTAGAAACATTTATGTATCCTCAAAGTGAAGCCTCCAGCTCAGACGCAACGCAAATATATAATAATATAATATATACGCTATATCAGAGAAAAGATTGTAGGGATGTTGTGACACCTTAATCTAGTGTACTACACCATTATCCAAATGCATTGGTTTTCATAATAGACGAGATCCTGGGAAGTAGGTCTGTTCCATGCCTTAGAAGACTCTGCTGGGCAGTACCTTCAGGGCATAGGGGGTGGGAGCTGACAACATCAATAGATAATGAGCGCGTGGGGAAGAGTAATTACAACAACAAATATGAGCTTATTACCTCTAAAAAATAAAATCATGTTTATGGGGTACAAATGCACACCTGGGCCCCATTTCAACATTCTCTTAGAAATATGAAAATGTCCTGCGTCAATTTCCTTGTAGGTATGTGTGTGTTCTCTGTATGGGCATTTAGTGTGTCCTGTGTGTGCAGTATGTCCAGGTACCATACCTGTCCTGCAGACGGTCTCTTGTCGCGGTCCCTCTTAGTGAGATTGTCCAGGCCTTTGAGGGAGGAGAAGAGGCCTTTCTTGTTGCGTGATCTCTGGCTCAGGGACACAGAGCGCCTCCTCAGTGTGGCCTCATCCCTGGAACAGACCTGACGATATAACAGACATAACACACCGTCAGGACTAGATCTACCTCTGCAGTCACATTCTGCTTCAACTTCAGTCTATATAGACACCCTCCATCCCAACCAGAGACTGACCAGTGCATGGAAGGAGGACACTGAGAAGATGCTCAGGCGTCCCAGGGCAGTCTTGGAGGGCCGGCTGGCTGCAGCCAACAGGCTCTTAGGGTTAGGCAACTCGCCGCCCTGCAGGCTGGCCAGGTAACAGCGCATCCTGAACAGGTCCATGTTAAACTTCTCCAGGTTCTGCTCCCACTGCTGGATCTGAGGGAGGGTTGGAGAAATGAGGAGGGGAGAGAGGGGTGAAGGGAAGAGATGGAGGGAGGGAGGTCAGAGAGAACGTTTAGGGTGCATTCCAACAAGCTGGGATTGCTTACAGATGTGGGAGTGGGGGGCAAAAACTGGTGCTGGTTGAGGGCAGTAAGGTTGATGATATAATGAAGGAGGTTTGTAGTGTGTGTGTTTAATGCAGTGTATCTTATTTCACTGCAATAAAAGTCATGGGAAGGGGTTGACGAGCACCAGACCACCGTATAACCCTCCCCCTAAAAACACACACAACACACTCACCAACACGGAGAATGAACACATGCATCCAGACCCTTTTAGCACCATGTACTGTAAAGTATGAGATGGTGCTTATTTGTAAGCTTGGGGGGGTTAACTTTAATGAGAGAACTGTGGAGTTTAACGACTCTATACAATTTACTTTTATAGTGCTAGTATGCAGAGAGTTCATTTACAATACAGACCAGTACGGAATCCATCCTCTCATTAACACCGATTCAGACTGATGGAATCCTTCATGGTAGGGAATGAATTGGACAGGGGACCAATCTGAGTCTAGAACATTCCACCATCGAAACAGGACTGTAAAGACCAACAATGATCCTGTTGCACAATGCTGTGTGTTCAGACAGAGCTAACACAAAAGGTTCAACCCAATAACATTAAGAACACTTAGCCCTTCTGGAGCCAATGTGAACCAGGCATCTAGTGTATGTGGCATTAATATTTGGGGCGGCAGGGTAGCCTAGTGGTTAGAGTGTTAGACTAGTAACCGAAAGGTTGCAAGTTCGAATCCCCGAGCTGACAAGGTACACATGTTGTTCTGCCCCTGAACAAGGCAGTTAACCCGCTGTTCCACAGCTGTCATTGAAAATAAGGATTTGTTCTTAACTGACTTGCCTAGTAAAATAAAACATTTAAATTAATATAGAGGGTTAGCGTCTGAGCAGGGCTGTGTGGTCCTAAGTGTCATGCTTGGTAAATCTGCTGAGATAACCCTGTCTCTCTAAGGCTATTACAGTGAGGTATTCTGGGGGACAGGAGAGGATCATTTTATTTGGAGAGCAGGCATTGTCAATTACAACTACAAGAAGATCATCAAGGACCTCAAGTCACCCGAAACACAGCCTGTTCACCCGCTACCATCTAGAAGGCAGAGACAATACAATCTCTGGGACCGAGAGACTGATAAACAGCTTCTATCTCCAGGCCATCAGACTGCTAAACAGCCCCCACTAGCCGACCTCCGCCCAGTACCATGCCCTGAACCTTAGTCACTGTTACTAGACGGGTACAACCCAGTACTCAACTCTGGCCTATGTACAGAGTCATTGAACACGGGTCACTTCAATAATGTTCACATACTGTTTTACCCACTTCATATGTATATACGGTATTCTAGTCAAGGCTCATCCTATATAACTACTGCTGTACACACCTTTTCTATTCATATACTGTTCATATTATTTATACATACACACCTTTTCTATTCATATACTGTCCATAATGTTTATACATACACACCTTTTCTATTCATATACTGTCCATAATGTTTATACATACACACCTTTTCTATTCATATACTGTCCATACAGATATATATTTAAATTCCGGACTCTGACATTGCTCGTTCTGATATTACTGAATTTGTGTTTTTCTTTTTTGTTTTTGTATGTGTGTGTATTGTTTAGTATCTATTTGGTATTACTGCACTGTTGGAGCTAGAAACATAAGCATTTCACTGCGTCTGCAATAACATCTGAAAAATATATGTGTACATGACCAATACAATTACATTTCAATTAGATGGACTCCTCTTCCCCCAGAGTAAAGACAGGAAGGTCATGGTTTGATAGTTGATACGGTTTAATATTGGGCACCGCATTGCCACAATTGGAAGCGCCACACACAAACCCATGTCTGATCGATCACATCTTATTTACATTCTGTCAGGCAATGTTCATCCATCATCATATCAAAGAAGCATGGCCATTATCAGATTGAGAATCAGAAAGAGGCTGGCATGGATGTGTGTGTGTGTGTCGGTCTCTTTACCGCTGAAGGCATATTGTACCCATCTGGCCTTACAGCAATCCTATTTACTCCCATTTCAGTCCCATTAAGTGGCAGGAATGGCCCTCCTTTTACATACAGCCTCCTTTGACTTTCCCCCTCTCTCTCTTAATGATTGTACATGCCAACCTGATTATGACTTCACTATGGAGGGGAAAAGAGAGACTTCAAAAAGGCACTGATTTTGAGAAGGGGGAGGGTAAACATCAAAGTGCCCTCTCATAGCCCAATCACCCCCATCCTAAATCCATCATCAGCTGTGGGCGCCCGTCTCAGGGCCTAACCCCGCCCTCTCCCCTCTGACCCCATCATTGGCTCCAGACCTCTCTGTCTCGAGGTGCTGTGATAGCTAACAGAAAACAGACACCAAGTCAGTCTGAAAGACAGACACTGCCCTCCATGTCATTCCCATTGGTCATGAAAGCCATGAGCCATTCATCTTTTTCACAGCTATGTTACCTCATTGATAAGAATATTATAAAAACATAGCAACATCCACCTTCAGACAAAGCAAAATCCTGGATGTTGAGCTTTAATTTCTTGCAGTCACGGTAGATGTCTTTGCACTCACAACCTTCCCAACACAAACATCCAACCATCACAAACACCCCCCACAATGTTGCAAGTCCAAAATCACTATCTTCTAATTCAGAGTTGAAACGCTTTGAAGCAACCAGATCCACCTCTGAAGGATGAATTACGGCACTATAAATCTGATATATACTCTTAAGTAGTTGGGACTGTTGAGGGGGCTGAAATGAGGGGTGGGCAAGCTAGCTTGGTGTTGAGTCTTTAGCCATCTCCATGGCTCACTACATTATATGTACAGGACAGTTTTAGCTGCGGGGAGAATCAGTGATTGGTCTGTTTTTCTCCTCAGGCAGGGTGTTAGAGGGGCTAACGTTGAGAGGTCATTATATAGAACAACATCTGGAATCCCAATCTGATGCAATGGGAAGCAGCAGCCTGCCGCTCCTCTCCTCTGAGTATATGTTTGGACAGCCATTAGCTACATTTAGGCTACTTCTCCCGCTTCCGAAAATAAGACATGGGGTTTTAGTCGCGTGGGTTGATTCACAGCTCATATTTTTTTTAGAGCTGCTAGATTCCTAACAAACACACTGAACAGAACAGATCATATCTGTCTGGGACACTAACCACTGCTTCACTGTGAGAACACACCACTATCAACACAACCTCATCATCTACCTCATCCTCACCTGGTTCTCGATGGCCTTCCTGTTCTTGGGATCACTGACGATGGACAGCTGCAGCTCAGCCATCTTCTTCATCTTACCGTCCATGTCTACCTTCTGCAGCAGGCCTCTGATCTGGCTCCTAAGTAGACGCACCGTATCCTCCTTCCCATGGCGCTTAGCGAACAGAGAGGCACTGGCAGAGTGGATGGCTGTCACCCAGTTCTCCAGGTCTGTCTGGTTGCTAGCCTGAACACACAGAGGTGAAGGTAGGATATTAGATGGATGTTTGAGGTAAGACCAGAAATGGTAAAACAAGATTATTACTGAAAGAGACTTCGTCCTCAATGGCTTATGTGATGGTATAAGCACTGCAAGACGCAGTGATGAAAGCGATGCCGTGAACGATATGCTTCCGGGTTGGGCTCTATATCTGAATGATTGACAGTTAAAAGAGCAGAGCACTTTGTGCCCATATTGTGTTCCTATCTTCCGCATGGTATATTATCATCATCTTCATGCCAGATTTTCCCAATTTTCCCATCTATACGCGATTACGTCATTTCACAGTCAATACAGTCAATCTTGAAAGGATCATATAGCTTGACAAAAACGATTACATTATCAGAGGACATGGTATGAAATGTGATAGGAATACGAGGGAGATGTGATTCATGTAGGACACATGAGGGAGAACACAGGCTTCTATGGTGCTTCATTTTATCGACTTAATGGTTTCCTGACCTCTTTAGAGTTTCAAGTGATGTTAAAGCCACTTGACCATTTTATTAGCTTTACTCAGAACACCACAACTGGGATTTCATGCAATACCCTCAGAAAAGAGAAAACTAGTGATGCCAAGTCAGGCCTCTGCATCCAACAGTGAAAATAAGTTCAGCCATACAAACGGAAAAGCTCCAACTGGAGAGTTAAATTGTAGTCATTTACGAGCTAGAATCATTCAATTGATGTGCTAGATTATACAGTCTAAAAATACACAAGTGTGTGTGATTGTATGTGTGTGACTATATTTGTAAAATATCTCCGTCCACTACTATACAGTGTAAATATGCCGAACAGTGCGTTTGTTCCCTATTGTTCGGTTGACACAGTCAGTGTAATCTAGCAGTAGACAACACCAATCTGCTTGGCTGCCCAAGCAGGAAGAGGCTATCAGACCAGGCTGCCACAGTAGCACGGGACACGCTTTCCTTTCCAATGACAAAAAACATTCCCCACTAAGTAACAGCTTCTGCTCCTCATTTGTGTGTTGGATTGGCTGGAACACTAAGCATTTCAACAAGCAGCGCAATTGGGGGAAATCAGAGCACTAACGCCATGATGTGCTCATGAAGCTAACGCTAAGCTAACAACATGCTAACGCCAAGCTAACGCCGCACAGGCTCTAGGATGGAGGAACCACCAGCTGGAGTGAACAATATAGTTGTAGTGTGACATTTATGAACATTTACTGTCGCTATACAAACTTATGGAATGTTTTTTCTGAAAAAACTGTATCTACAGCATATCCACCCACTTGGGGATAAATACTGTGGACATCTACATTCTGTAGTTTTGATAGTGAGTTTGAAGAGGTAGACCTCACCTGGAAGAGGTAGACATCTCCGTAGGTGTTGCTGAGACAGAAGACGTTCTCCTTCTTGGGGTGCTCAGGAATGGCCTGGACGATACAGTCCTCTGCAAACAGGGCGTAGCGTGGAGACAGCTCCTGCTCTGGAGAACCCTTACCATAGGTCTCATAGAACAACAAGGTACAACCTGGAGGAAGAGGTTAGTCATGAGAGTGAGGAAGAACACACTCACGCTCCTGGCCTGAGGTTGATCTTTTTAGCTGGTAAATGCAGCAGTAAAATTCCCTGTAAGCTTTTAGGATAGCAAAGGATCAGTGTACGATAAATGCAATGCACAGGCTAAGTAAAGGAGATGGACTCTGCAAACGACACACTGTAGTCTTCCAGAAAAACCATGTGAAGAGCTGCTGCTGCCTCTCTTAAGTGATGTGTCTGGTTTTACTTCAACTTTAAATGTGATTTAAAGTTAGAAACGGACATTCCCCTCTGTCGCCCAGCGTAAACTACATTTCAGTTTATGTATTCAGCAAACAATGTAGTGGTTATATCTACTGAACCTGAGGATGTAATGCCTCCAACGCTAAAGATCAAGTTACACTTTGACCTTTAGTTGCCCTATAAACCTCCTCACACCTTTAACTCACCTTTCAATGTGACCAAACCTATTAAGCATCAAGCTCAACTTCATTTCAGTGAGGTATTGAAGGTCCAATTCAATGTGTATATTGACTGGACCTTAGATTGCAATGTCACAAACCGTCTTTCTCTCTGACCACCCACCCCTACTCACCTTTCAGGGTGACCCAATACTGTTTCCACTTCCTGCGTGTGACCAGCTCCAGCTTCCTGTCCTTGTGCAGGGTGAGGAGGGGTTTGAAGGAGAGCCAGCCAGCCCTCCGTACCACTCCCTGCTCCTTTTCAAAGAGCATGTCCAGCTGCTCCAGAGAGCCGCCTGCAGACTCACTGCTGCTCTCCCCCCCTTCTGTCCCCGTAGACGTGTCTCTCCTCTCACCACCTCCCCCTGCTCCTCCACTACTGCCCTGCCCCATCCCTGTCTCCAGCTCCTGCATGAAGTTCTCATAGATGTTCTGGTGGAGGGCATCGCTGCTGTGGTGAAGGGCCCCTGCAGACTGGGCCCGGGAGGCCCCAACATTGCCAGGTCCGCCAGGGTACCACAGGCTGGATACCTGGGAGGGAGAGCTGGTGGCAGCTGTCAGGCCGTCCACTCCACTGTCAAAGGCCTCACTGCTGTCCTTATACCTAGGCTCCTGGAAGGGAACAGAGATGAGAATAAGGTGAGAGGGATGAAGTGAGAGTGTGAGGAGAGCATAGGGAGAGAGGGTTGGGTGATGAGTGTGAGAGGAGGCTGTAGAGAGAGAGGGTGGGGGGAGACTGTGGAGTGAGAGTAGGGATGGGGGTGAGACTGTGGTGAAGTAGGGAGAGAGGGTGGGTGGGGTGGGTGAGAATAGGGAGAGAGGGTGGGTGGGGTGGGTGAGAATAGGGAGAGAGGGTGGGTGGGGTGATGGGAGTGTGAGGAGAGCGTAGGGAGAGAGGGTGGGGGGAGACTGTGGAGTGAGAGTAGAGATGGGGGGTGAGAGGGTAGGGGAAGACTTTGGGGTGAGGGTAGGATGAAGTGCGACTGAAGTTCTTGAGTCTGCGAGGACACCGTGGCTTCCTGATCTCAGTAGAAGCACTACTTCATGTGATTGCGCTCTTTCAGGGGTAATGACATCCCACCTGCACTCCACTAGATTACAACATCGATTCTCCCCTGGCAACTTGGTTGGGTAAACTTCAAACACAGTGTTCCAATGCCTTTCCAAAGCAACCCTTCCTCAGTCTCTTGCCGAGTCTACCCCCCTCCTCTCACTGTCTGCCAACCTCTCCTTTCCTTCCATGTCCATCAACCTCTCCCTTCCTTCTCTGTCCGTAAAACTCTCCCTTCCTTCCCTGTATGTCAGTCTTCCAAATCCTCCCCCAGTACCTCCCCTACTCTCCATCTACCCTTTTTCCCCTTAGTATCCCATAGTCTCTGCTTTCCTTCCCAATCCCCTTCTCCCTCAGTCTCCCGCCGTCTCCCCCAGCTGTTTCTCATTAGAACGTGGGCTGGGCCTGAGTGTCTGGCTTTGAGGGCGCAGCGCAGCGAGAGCCCTGAAGCCCAGGTGGAGGGCAACGAGAGCTGGAATTAGTCCTGATTTGGGTCGACTCATTGAAAAGAGGCTGAGTGGCCAGACTTTGTGATACATGGTGAAATATGGTTCATTGAGCCAATTGGAAGCTGGCGGTGATTAGGTGGCCATGGTGGAACTAGGCCCAGCGGAGAACTCCAAACAGGGGCAGAACCAGGCCAGTGTGGACCCCTGAATCAGCTCTGTCCGGGGCACCACAGAGTCACCAGAGTGCAGAGAGACCCAATGAATGTGTCAGCATGAAGCTATGACAACTCTGAATGTCTATACAGAGCTCAGTTGGAAACATCACGCTCCAACATTTGCCCATGAAGAAGTTTGAGTCAGAACACTGAAAGAGACTATTTATCTAAACAAATATCACTCTGCTCATTAGTATTCTGTTCTGAAGCCTGGGATTGCCCAATGCCTAGAGTTGAACGGAGAATAGGGATGGGATTGCTACTGATTGGAGCTTGTTGGGGTGTTTCTCATGGACCTTTGAAGCTTTGCTGGGAACCTGAACAACTTCAATCACAGTCCCTCAAAAGCCCCTGTCCTTCTCATTGAAAAGGTCAAGCTCAATACTGCATGGACGTTGTATCCTAGGTCGCTCCCCAAACCTAACACATTGCAAGAGATTATCAGGGTTTAAGATAGTGTCGTGTCTTTGGCATCATTAAACTGAAGACTTATTTGTAGTTTATCAGATCAATTCTCTGTAATTATTATTTCCGTGATCAACTAGGATGTTGGGGCACCAAGGAAAATATTCAGATTACAAAGTTATACATTTCCTAATACAACTGTCAGATATTTTAATATCTGATCAATTAGTCTTCTCATTAATTAATTATTTCTTTACCTCATGTTAGTCTCATTCCAAACGTCATAAATGGTTGGTTATCTGCACGAACCCAGTCTTCACGGAGTCATCCATACATCAATTGTCTTAAATAATGTATTTAACTAAATAAGCACAGAAATGCACAAACAAACAGTAGATATAGTTACAAGGAAATGATAGTGGATGTGCCCTAGTGGGCTAAACCGGCATCGCGGCTTGGTGGTAAAGGGGAAGTGGGGGTCGACTAAGATAAAAGACACTACAAAGTTGATAATTATAACAATTGAAATGCTAATCCTTTGCACATGAACGCTCACTCATTCGGGAATAATTGCAATCAATATATATATTTACGCTCAGTGTGTCGCCTTGATCTCTGTTGGAAAGTTTGTTTTTGTTGGAGAGTTTGTCCGCCCTCTCTCTCTCTCTCTCTGCAGTGGTTAGAATAGATAGTTCAGAGTAACATTCAGCAATGTTGTTATAGAGTATATGTTTCGGTGGTTGTCGGTCTTCGCGTTCAATGATACCGAATTCCTAGCTGCAAACTAGTAATTAGTATCAAAGATTTGTTCTTATTCTGTCGGTTAGATAGTCTAAGAGTTTAACCGTGTGGTATGGTTAAGAATTCAGCAAGAGAAATGCATGGTCTCTACTCAAACCGTCATGATAAATTCCCAAGGTGGGGGTTATATTCGGGAGAGCAGAAAGGGGCTGTCCCACGACACCACCAGATCAATGTCTGTGCTCATGAGGCGGGCCTCTGATTTAGTTAAACTCCAAAAGGGAATTCGAGTTTCCTTCATTAAACAGTCTAAAATCACATTACATCATTTCACAAATAGTTTAATCTTCACTCATTCATCCCATACAACAATTAGATGCAAGTCCCACAACCGAGACTCTTGTATAAACAGGGTTATGGTAATATGGCTGTTTGACTCTCATGAGTTTCACAAAATTGTACCAAACGGACCAGTTCGTAGTTGGCTACTTCAACCTTTTATACATTCTCCAGAACATGAATATTGTTCAGTTCTCAAGTTCTGTGAGGTGGAAGGAGTTCCCTTGTTCTCTCTATGAAAACTCACTCTCTCTCTATACTGTCTGGCCATGAGGAAGAATCTCCTCCAGGAATTTATGACCTGCCTAACAGCAGCCTGGGTGTGGGGGAGAGAGAGAGAGAGAGAGGGGGATGGTGCTCGCTGTACCCAAAAAGGGCAACGTCATGACAATAGGAACTCATTTAGAGTGCAAGCTCTGGCCCCAAGAGAAGTTAACCCTCTTGTGCCAACGCCGGTTACACCCAGATATTTTACTTAGACCCTAATGCCCTAATGAACGAGTACCTATCCATAGAGTACACACTAGTGGATTGGGTCTCTGGAGAGGAGGACAGAGTGTTGAATAGAAACCCAGAGCAGCGCCACCAAATCATAATCACCATGACGACCACATCATTAAGAGTGGGGTGGGGTTTCGAAATCTTCAGCTGGGAATTAGTTACAGTAACAGAGATTTCATAGGCTTACAGCAATTATCTTGGAATGGTTTGAAAAGCATTTTAAAGTTTACAAGAGAATTAGGGCATAATGTATGATTTAAAGCCTCAAAGTCACGGAGGGCCACGTTTCAAGCCGTTTTTAAGCTAATTTGGGAATATCTAACACACATTTTTAGGAATTAACTACTTAGCCTTTGTTGCAGAAAATATGACTATGGTGATTACATTTATGGGGCTTAAATGCTCTAAATAAACTATTACAGACCCATAACACACAAACACACTCTATCCAATGATTTGCATAGAAGTCCTGGTTCTTCTAATACTGTACAAAACAGTCTGGTGTCATTTTACAGGTCTGGTTCTACTGCAACACAATACATCATACAGACCTGCTGTCTACTGGTAGATAACATCCATTTTCAACAACTCACACAACATCTCAATGAAATGCACAGCCGAGCTTATACACTAAAGAAAAAAAACACTGTTTCAATCTCCACTGTGTAACAACAATCATCTAGACCCAAACTGGAGGATATCGTCTGATCATAACAATGCACTCATCAGCAAATGATATACAATGGAGCTATGCTTCCAACACAGGGCATTCTACATATTCCATTCATTGACATGATTTTGCTAAAAACAATAAACTGACATGACCTCTTGTACCCACCCAGACGTAGTCATGGAATCTGCAGACCCCTTGTCTTTTCATCCTTCCTCCCCTTCCCTCGGTTTCATGCCTTATTCTCCGGTAGATGACTGCCTCTCTAGTCCCTACACAATGCACCATCCGCTTCCCAAATTTCATTCCGCGATACCCTGTAGTTCCCTGTACTCAGACAGCTGGTATTGTGGTACTCGGGATCGGGGACAACGTTGTGTTCCTGGTGAGACCACAATGACCAGTAACAGTCCCCCAGCCAAGTACCTGTCAGAGAGTTGCTTCCTCTGCTGCCTCCCCTCCCTCACTAACAAGGTTGGAACACTAGTCTGTGCCAAGCACTGGGAGACTCCAGAGTCATCATATTCTCCTGTGGAGCCAAGGAACTGCAGACAATCACATCTCAAAACAGGGAAATTCCTAAGGAGATTAGAGACACCTGATGCAGCTAAAGCAGTACCTCTATTACAGATTGACGACTAGAAATATGCTATGGCTACAGACCTAACTGCAAACACGCTGTAGGCCTACTGCTTGTACATACCAAGCCATGAAGATAGGGTGTGTACAGATCTATGACCTGTGAAGTACAACATCCGTTTAGAACCTGAGCGGAAGCATTTCCTTGCCACTGGCTCGGTTTGCTCATTGTTTAGTACTTTGTGACAAATGTTTCTGTAACAAAATTCATAGATTGTAGATCAGGGTCCCAGTGCTCAAACACAGACAGCCCCAGATGACAGCCCCACTCACCTGTGTCTTCCTCTTCTTCCTGCTGAGACTTCCAGTCCAGTCGCTGAGGCGTCTCATGCGGCTCCTGACGGAGCCAGTGCCCTTCTTCAGGGTGGAGACCTCTCCATTAGGCTGGGCCTTACGGCAGGGCAGGGTGTAGGATGAGTACTGCAGGGCCTCTGGACACTGCTCCTCAGCAGGCATGTCCAGGGCCGAAACAAAGGAGGCCTGGTGCTGGATGTGATGGGAGTGAAGAGAGGATTCCCTGTACTGGGCCGACAGGTCCTTAGCTGTGGGGAAGGTCGCAGCCATACTGGGGTCCCTGTAGAGATCTGAGATGGACACAGGAGGAGACTGCTGACCAAAGGAATCCAACTGGTCAGACCTACGGTTTCCCATAGACCTATTAGAGGAACAGGACTGGTCCTGGTCGCAGAGCTCCACGCTGGGCCCCCAGGGCGAGTCGTACCAAGAGCCCTCTGAGCTCAGCGAGCTGCCCTTGCTAGTCCTGGCGGTGGAGGTTGAGGCTGGCTGCGGAGCACCATGGTGGGCCTCAGGCCTGCTGCTGCCAGGCAGACTAGAGGTGGACTCCAGGGTGGGGGAGAACTTGAGCAGCTGCACTGGCCCAGATGCCTCATCTAGCAGCAGACCACTGTTAGTGTTGGTGAACTCCACCCTCAGACTACCATCCTTCTTGATGACCACCCTGGGACTGCTCTGCTCCTCAAGCCCCTCATCTCCCTCTCCTCGCATCCTCTCTGGGGTCCTGTGTCCGTTCAGAGCATAGTCATTCAGATCCCCTGATGCTCTACTGTACAGGCTTCCTCTGCCCTCATATGGGCAGCATCTATTCTCAGCTGGGAGGTGTGAGCGGCCTCTTGGTGGGGAGCCATGCCATAGATGGCAGTTTGGACTGCCCTTCACCCCCTTGGTGACGTAGTCATAGTGTCTGGAGATGTACGGCTCTCCTCTCCTCTGCAGGGGGGAGAGGCAGCCTCGACCAACAGCCCTGGCCTTGTACCCTGAGCCCCCCGGCCCACCTTTCCACCATGTATGGGGGGATAGAACCTCTTCTTTGTTTGAGCGGAACTTTAGTGAGTAGGGCTTTTGTTTCCCTGGGAAGATTAAGCTGGTGCCCTTGGACCCCTGAATGCTGTACTGGCTCTCAGAGTTTCCCATTGCGATCTGGAAGACAAAAGAGACTCAGGATGAAAAAGTCAAATAATTGTAAAGACATCATTTTCTTCTCATTCCACTCCTTTTCCAGGAAAGGTACCAAGGCGGCGGTATCACCAGTGTGACCAACAAGCTTTAAGGCTTCATGGCTGTTATGTGTGATGGAAATGAATCAAAGAACGTGGTTTGAGGCATGTCTTGGCTTGGTTTGACATTGGTTTGTCAACTGTAATATGTTACTGAAGGCAGCTATGGCGCACTTGCTGCTATGGCGCACTTAATTTCATAAATCGGTATAGTTGGCAATACTACATTAGCGTTAGCCTAACATTTTCCACTCCCTGCACCACTTAAACTTGCCTACAATCACTACCACTTATAAAAGCACTGTAAATAATCGCTGATAGGAGACTCACCTGTGTGTTCTAAAGTCTCAGTCTTGTCTCAGAGTTCCTTCAGTGGGCATGGTGGTCCTAGATTCCTCTGCTCTCAGGCGACCCTCTCTCCTCCTGCTGCACAGCCAGGACCATCTGAGGGACACACAAAGGAAAGTGGTTGGGTTAGGTAGCGATTGGGTTATCACTCAGGCAGTTAACAGAGCTGTGTTTCCAGTGACAACCCCCAATGTTTGATAACAGGTGTTGCAATTAGGGCTGAGTCATAATCTGGTGTTCAGTAGAGCTTTGGTATTTTAGTGGTTAAGAAGAGGACACCCAGCCAATGATCAGAGGACTACTTTCCATTAAGGTTTCTGAGGAACAGATTCACTTTGCAAAATCCACCATGTCTGTTTACAAGAGGAACCCCACCACATGGCTACTGTAGCTCATCCGGAGAGAGGACATTCTTGGTATACTAAAATTGAATTACAACTACAAGCTTTCCCTGTCAAAGGCAAATACAGTACAGAAATACAGTGCTTCCATGTGTTAGGCTCAAACCTGCACCAGGTTTCCATCACAGTGATCCTGAAGGAGTCAGCCCAGGTCGGTCTCTGCTGTGCCACTCTGTCTCCATGACTACTAAAGAAACTCACTCCTCTCCTCTGACTCAAAATCCCTTTCATATTCCTCTCCAACCTAAACATTACTCACATTTTTCCTACTCTGCAGAACTCACTGACGTCTTCTTTGATCGGTTGGGAAAGTTTTTGAAAGCCTGCTACAGTTTGCCCCGCTGTTTATTTTTAAACACGCAAATTCCAGCCTTTTCTTTGCTTCCCACTGGCAAATTTGTCCAGGGGCAGATTCCAAATAACAGAAACTGCTGGAGAGCGTTCTTACTGTAGCTGTGGGCTCAGCGGAAGAAGGAGCATGACCCTTGCAGTATAAACCTTCCATATGCATGTAGCTCACGCTCCAGGAAAGCATTCACATGATACCCATCCTCTACTGGTGCAGCAGCAGCACACATACAGCATGTGAGAGGCCAGGCCATAGTGTAAATACCCTGGGGATTAACTGATCTGTGGCATTACTGCGGTGTACCTCTCCTTCTTACTGCACCTTGACTTTTAAGACCTTCCAGAATGACTAGATGTTCTGTACTGCAGCATATAGGCTGAGGGTAATAAGGAATCCACAGCTCCGGCTTGAGAATAAAGGAGATCTGTAGCATAAGTGTGATGTCACAGTCACACAAACTTGTTTCGTTTGGTACCTGTGACCTTCCGAATGTGGTCAGAGGGACAAACAGCACCATGTTAAAAGGATATGAAGCCTTGGTTGTGAGAATGTATTCTATCAAGCATCTACGAAATGGGTCAGGCACAAGGCAAACAGTTTAGCCAAGTTTGTTTTTAGTCCTGACCTATTACAAACTGCTGCTAGCCTTCACCAGCTATAGCTGTTCCCACATCTTGTAGAACCACTACACAGATCATGAACTTGACATAGGTCATACAGTGATAAAATTAAAGCATCTATTCTCTATAGATAAAGATGTTGGATCTTCATTTGATCATTCTTTTGTTGATGAGAATTTGCAAACTTGTAGTGTATTGAAGGATTAAAAAGGCTTCTAAAGTTTTTAATTTCAACAAACACATTTCAGATTTGATTACCCCTAACGTAAAATGTATCAATCCCCACAAAAAAATATCCATTAATTATAATCCAGAAATCTTGACAGAAAGTGTTTAGAGCTGCCAAGTCAAAGACCTCTATCTCTGACAGATACAGTTAGAGGGGCTGCCAAGTCAAAGACCTCTATCTCTGACAGATACAGTTAGAGGGGCTGCCAAGTCAAAGACCTCTAGTTCTGACAGATACAGTTAGAGGGGCTGCCAAGTCAAAGACCTCTAGTTCTGACAGATACAGTTAGAGGGGCTGCCAAGTCAAAGACCTCTATCTCTGACAGATACAGTTAGAGGGGCTGCCAAGATTAAGAGCCAACAGAGGTCATGAGTGCCTGGTCGACTGCAGTTGGCCCCTCCACCAGGCTAATAGTCCTTGGCCTGTCCTCGGCCAGGTTTACCATCCATCTGCCGTAGTCTCCGCATCAAATCAAATCTAATGTATTTATAAAGCCCTTCTCCTTACATCAGCTGATATCTCAAAGTGCTGTACAGAAACCCAGCCTAAAACCCCAAACTGCAAGCAATGCAGATGTAGAAGCACGGTGGCGTGCTTCTACATCCCATTGGGAGGGGGTAGATGCCCTAGAAAGGCATCTACCCCCTCCCAACCTTCTGACTCTCTGATTAGCTTTGACAATGATTAGCTCCTCGAAGCTAAAGAGTTTGAAGCAGGGAAATTGCTCCCTATCGTTCAAAATGAATAAGTAGAAACCAAACAAAGCTCTTTAGGAGAAAATAGACAAAATCATCTGGTGTGCTCCAGGAGTCACAATGGCTGCTTCCAGTTCCTTTCACTGCTAGTTCTGACAGAGAGCCAACTTCTGACTGAGCTTTTCAAACTTGCAGCCTTCCTTTGCCTGAATAAAAGCAAAGGCACAAGCACACTCACATTCTCGTAGACGTCAGCCTTGTGCTGTGGGCTGAACCGGAGCTTTATAACAGTTTTGGGGGAGGGGACCACGTCTTCCTTGACAACAACACTGGACCCTGCCTGCAGCCCTGTGCCTCTCAATAGCCTCTACGCTATAGGCCATCTGTTCTGGAGCAAAGAGAGCTTGCCCTCCCCTATTCTCCGCTAGCACCCTGCGACCTGGTATTCCCCTGCTAATGCCCCTGGATGACTCCTACATCCTCTCTCTGTTTAGTCTGACATCGTGTCTCAGGGATGGAGCCTTGGGCCATGTCAGTGAGGACACATTTCCACAGGGTATAAACACTGGGGGGTGTAATAGTGGGGTGTCTGTATCATGAGCAAACTGCATGTCCTTGTGACACACACACACACAGCATATTAGACAGTACACACTTCACACAGGGTTGCATATTGAGCCATGTTGAGGCTATCTGTGAAAAACACTTGTCCTTGAAGGTAAACTTGAGGATCAAAGCCTCAAACCCCTTGATACAGCAGTGTGAAACTTGGGGCTGGGTTGGGCCATCCCTGGAGGATGCATCCCCAGCCTCAGCACTGCAATTCCATGCTAGTGCACTTTTTTACCCGGTAAACTACAGAACCCTGGAGATCAGGAACCACTAGCTGTGCATTTCTGGGCTAGCCATAAGTGGACACTAAACCTTGTAGTAAAAGAAAAACCACACCATGAAATTAAGAATTTGTCTGCATAGCCCTTTCAGATAAATTCAAACACAGAAAGACATCTTGGTTTTGGCTTTAATCTGACATTAAGTAAACTAGAACAATAAACAGGTAAAACTATTGTCTCATTAATCATTTAGAAGGTTTCAGGTCTCAAACTTCATTGTTCCCTCAGACCCATAACGTCATCTAGTAGTATCATTCATTATCCAGTTCTCCCTGATGTTACCTTCCTTCTGTCAAATCAGTACCCAGAGGACTCCTCCCTTATCACTTATCACCTTCCTGTGGCACAGAGCCTCAGCCTAGCCTAATACCTAGCTGACTCTTAAAGGAGCAGTACGGTATAATCTAGCCACAGCTGCTAGAAGCAGTAGAACACTGTCTGGGAGTGAGACCCACTTTCATAAGACAAGTTCCCACGGACTGACAACAACAGGAGGTAAACAAAAGTCAATAGACTGTTGTAAGACCGAGAGATGTTTTTGCCTGATCTCTGTCATACAGTCTGGATATTACAGAGGATCCTGTGGTCATTCAGTTATGAGGAGGAAATAACAGGCCATGGATCATAGAGTGAAGGCATACAGTATATTACAGTATGGTAGATTATACTGTAGTGCCAAAGCCACTTATCATCAAACTGCATATGTTAGTGTTCTTTGGCATTTTTCATTATAAAGGCCTTCAACGGGCTCTGAACCAAGAATGACATGGCGCCCTATGAGTGATTTACAGAGATATGTGTTAGCCATTTCAGAATCAGACAAATGCAAACAGAGTCAAAACATTTCTTAATAACATCCTAAACAATGGAGCACTGATTATACTAAATGTACTGTTGCCAATTTTACCATAGGATCTAAATAATGGGCTATAAGACAGACCAAAAACACCACATTGAATGTAAAGAATCCATCGTAGTAAACCGCTGCAATAATCAGTCCATCGGACTCTGCTGTGACTGGATATAATGCTAACAGTGAAACATTCAGTGAGCTGACAGCGAGATCCCCTGTGGGAGAAAAGGGTCACCTTTTCACAAAATCAATCTGGCTGGGTTCTAGGCTACAATACAGAGCTAGTTAAACACTACAGCAGGGAACATGCCTGTGATTACTGCTAGAACCAACATCCCTAAACAATAGATGCAAAGTTCAAGTCCGCTTGTACACAAAGAAAGCACCAAACACACAGACTTGTCTAAACCTGAACAACTGGATAGAAGACAACCATAGTAAAGGTTTTTCTGCGTTGTCTTAAATCCTGGAAACAGAGGAAACAAAGGGAAGGATGAAATAGAGAGACAAAAACCTCCCTTACCTCCGTCCAAAGCTTTCATCTAAAAGCTCTTTGAAGAGCAAGCAAGGAGAATCTAGAGCCCTCTGATCTTAAAGTGGATTCAACCAAGTCAGCCTGCCGGTCTTAAAGTGACACAGTCACGCACACACACACACTGACTGACTCACACACTGACTGACTCACACACTGACTGAGGCACGAGGAAACTCCCTCTCCCTCAACCCGGCTTCTAGGCACAGCGAATTGTAATCCTCCAGGGTAACGCGGGGCAACGGAGAGTGGTGAGGAGAGGAAAAAGTGAAAGTGCTCAATCCAGCCTCACTCACTCTCCAGGTGGAAGTTAGGACCAGATATGTTTTATGTAGTATAGGAACGACTATACCCTCAGTGTTGTTTCTGCTGCTTTTCCATTGGACAGACAGATGTTTATTTCACTTTTGTGTATTATCTTTTTCCCTTGCTTTGGCAACGTAAACACATGCTTCCCATGCCAATAAAGACCCTTACATTTGAATTGATAGAGTGAGAGAGTAAAGTAGAGAGAGAAAGCTAGAACAACTAAGGGCTGGATTAAGAGAGAGACAAGAGAGCCAGAAGGCCAGATCTGTATCCATTTTAAAAAGCTAATTAAGGTGAATGAGAAAAGACACAGAGACACAAGTCCACATGCATTCCCTGGAATGAACGTCTCTGAAACGCAGACCAAATGTTATGCATTCCCGGCGGGTCCAAATTGTGACCACCCTTCTAAAAACACACATGCTCCTTTAGGGCACATACTAGTGGTTACACAGAAGCTTCATTCAAACTGGCCCATTGACAAAGCCACAGCACAGCAAGGCCAGTTGCTGGTCTGAAGTAAGCCAGACAATTCCAAAGGTGGTTCTTTTCCCCTCCAGGGTTTTGTGAGTCAGTCCTTTATTTTCCAAGTCCTAATTTAGAGTGAAAATCTGGTGCTCAAAACAAATTCATTGCTTCGATTAAACTGAACAGGATGTGTCAACAAATTGATTTGCAGGTAATTAAACTAAACATGTTAATGTTTGTCACGAACATTATAAAAGACTGAACCATCTTAAGGGCAGGCAGGTAGCCTAGTGGTTAGGGCATTGGGCCAGTAACCGAAAGGTTGCTAGATTGATTCCCTGAGCTGACAAGGTAAAAGTTCAAATCTGTCGTTCTGCCCCTGAACAAGGCAGTTAACACACTGTTCCTAGGCCGTCAAAGAAAATAGGAATTGGTTCTTAACAGACTAGCCTAGTTAAATAAAACAAATACAAATATTGGGCTGAAAGAAAAACTACAACAGCACGTTATAGACTCACACAAAGGGTCACACTTAGAAGCCAAACTATACGGTTGCTTATAAAATGGAAAATAATATATACCTTTCTCTTTCAGATCACATACACCTACTGTGCCTGTAATTGCTAGCGCCTATGTGGTTATTCCATGACCCAACAGAGGGGGCTGTTTTCATGGTCCTCCCTGCTCTCAGACCACAGTCAACCTCCAAACCATTTACCTGAAACAAATCCAAATGAATATGAGCGGATTAGTTAAAAGCTTAAAAACAACATAATAATTCAAAGCAATATCCACTACTCATACTTGTGGTTGGCCCATTATCCATGCAGTGCTTGAAGAGCGGATGTAAAAGAATAGGCTGTTCTTGGCCGGCTGCATGGGCAAATGGAGTCAAGTTCACAATGTTGGCAACAATAAGAACGACATTCAGAGGGTCCAAAGCAACATTGTCAGAAGCATAATGGCCTCCGTGGCCTAGTCTGGGAAATATCAAAAGCTTAACCAACACACACTTTCAGAGGCAGAGAAGCATCTATCTATCTATCTATCTATCTAGAGAGAGAGAGAGAGAGAGAGAGAGAGAGAGAGAGAGAAACACAGTGGCAGAATACCTGAGCACCGTGACTGTGACTATTGAGAAAGGCCGCCATAGCCTGTCTTTTCTTGGGAGCCAGGTCTGCCTATGTGCACACTGCCCACAAAATGAGGTGGAAACTGAGCTGCACATCCTAACCTCCTGCCAAATGTATGACCAGTCACAACACACATTCAGAAGCATAGAAGCATGACGAAAAGGAAGGGAGAGAGCGAAAGATGAGGTGTTATACATATTCATACAGAACAGGTGTTGGATAATGCAATGGAGCACAATGAATGGACTGACCCTAATTAAGCTAATTTAACAGGCGGAATGAGCTCTGAGGGGCCAGGATCCAATCAGGGGATAATCTCTCTCTCTCTCTGCCAGGAGTCTCATGTAACATACATCTACATGGCATTTGCACTGACTCCTACTCAGCACCCTGACAGATAAAGTCCTTGAAAGAGCAGAGGCACATTGTAGTACATAATGATAGTAATGGATTACATTTATATGGTGCTCTTCACTAACAGGTCTAAAAGCCCTTCACATGCCCCTAGCTTTGCGAATGCGAGGCTGGGAAAGTATGAGGGCGGTATAGGGTTCAGAGAGAGTGCAGTGGGGTTGAGGTTTGGTGGGTTTACACACACCTCCCTGATGATACCCCTCAACCCCTGATAGCCTCTACCATTCAGTCACCTCCCTCAGTAAGAGAACACAGAGGCACCCCAAGGCCAACCTTTACCACTCCCACACTATTGATAGCCATCCTCAGATAGTCAATTTCCCCCTCCACACCTCCTCTCCTCCCATACCGCTCTGTTTACCATAATAAAACCAACACGTGACCATAAAGACGCTGCTCCCTTCCACTCCCATCTTGCCCCCTAGACTGAGACTTTACAAGGCACTACTGTGGTCTCCTTGTCCAAACTGATTCATGAACCATCTTTCTTTCACCAATTCAGATATCCCAGGAGATATGACATAGTAAAAAGGGAGACACTTAATTTAGGGGATTGTGTAATGGCAGTTCATGAAAATGTGTATGAAAGGAATATTGTCTAATCCTCCCTCCATTAATCTGCTTGACACTGAACCCCATGGGACACACCCAAAGATAGTGGAAAGAGAGAGAGAGAGAGAGAGAGAGAGAGAGAGAAAAGGGAAAAGAGGGAGAAAGAGAAGTTAACTCATCATGCTAATGTAATAACCCAGTGTCTCCAACACTTTGACAGATGCATTCTGGTAGCTGGGTGCTGTTTTTAACTTGATGCCATTGATTATCCAGCTCATAGGGGAATAGAGTAGCAACACCCAGCAGGACTGTAATATTCACAACAAAAAACTGTGGAGGAGAATTACAGCATTTTGAGAGAGGGATGGAGGTAGGGAGAGAAGAGATGGACAGAGAGTGGTGGAATCCAGACACAGCAGGATGTCAGTGATCCAGGGTCAAATGTTAGAGGTCAGAGGGGTGTACTACAAAGCAGCATCAATGAGTCAGCCAGCTAACTTGCCCAGATATTCTGAAAACACAATGAACCAGAAAATCCGTAGTTATTTTGGTTGTTTATCAAATTTAGCTGGCTAAAGGCGTCAGCATGGAAGTCTCTACTCTATAAATCCAAATCCACACAAAAATGTTGACTAAATCTCTCTAACATGGAAAAAGCTAAAAACCCAGAGAATTCTATGCTATGATCAAAAGGAATCACATTGTCCCTCTCTCTTCAATGCCATACTGTGAACTCGATTTCTCCCGTTGCTAGTCTGGCAGTTCTCCTTAGTTCTACCAAAATGGAGGCTGTCAGGCAGTACCACCAGATCGACAGCCAGATCAAACACCTTTGTCAAGTTCTCCGTCAGAACCAGCCCCAGTGGAAGCGTTCTACAAATAGTGTCTAGGTCTTAGCATGTCAGAGACGTCTAGCTCCAGAACTACAAGGCAGCCTGAGTGTTTTACTCCCCACTGACAGAGACGTTAACAGACCCAAAGTCCGAGCTGGGAGTAAACAGCACATCAACTGCCATGTTCATTGGAGTGAGAACCCTGTGATCTTTCCAGGAGTGTTCCTCTCCGTGTTGCATGGCTGCTGTCAGCAGTCTGTGTGTGTGCACGTGCGTGCATGCGTGCGTGCACCAGAGAGGTAAATGCTGTGAATGCTGATTGCATTGAAAATCCACACCGTCAAAGTCGCAGGGATTTCAAATCAGTGACAGGTAGGTCAGACAACCCTGGCCATAGATCAAAACAAGCTGTGAGTGTGTGTGCGAAAAGTGTTCCTTGCACCAGTTTAACCCCCAAAACAACCTCTCTGTCCATTAGGCAGCTTAATGGGCACTGGAGCTGATGGAATGTTGATGTGCACCTGCCGTTCTCCAGCAGTGGGACAGATGACACTCAGACGCTCAGAGGAGAAGCTGCAACATGTTGTACTCTCATACTCTGTGGGTTGTAAAATACACACTCATCTGCAGCAGGAATATTCAACTCTTAAAATGTCAGTTGGCTTAAATCAGGACCACAATCTCTCTCAGGTCTTTTGTTCAAGGCTCTCCATTGGCAGTCTACTCCGGCAGAGATGTGGGCCCTGGGGGCAGAGGTTTGTCTCAGATGATCTGACATCCCTCCCATGGGAAAACAGGCGAGCAACAGGCTCTGACCGCCAGAGGACCAGATAAGAGTCTGGAGGGTCCCAGGGAAACGGGTCCCCATCCAGCACTGTGGGTCCAGCCCAGGAAGACAAGGCATATCCGCCAATCATGCCAGCTTCCTCCTCAACAGGGAGAAAGTGAGATAAATAGAGTGAAACAGAGACTGCAGCAGATTTTCACACCTGTCAGGTCAGTTTTTCTTCAAATCCTCAAGGTCAATGCTTTAAATATATGCAGCCATATCCCCAGCCCCCACAACCATCCCTCTGCAACCCCCTCTCTTCCATCCTACACTGTCACACATGAGTGGTGTGCTGGTGAGGGTGTCTAAAGTGTGTTCTCTAGTCTTTAAATTGAATCAGGTTGACTGGGTGTCCTGTACATGCTGCACGGTCATCTGTCACCTCCTCTGGCGGGAGAGAGACTATTACAATCAGCTGTCTGCACACTCACTCATTAACATAGTGGTGTGTAGCCTACAGCAGCACACAGGCTAGGAGACAGATCACACAGCCATGGCGATCCATCAGACACATTTACCAAAACAGGTCAGATAGATACTGGAGAGGTCAATATAGTCACTGGAGGATTCACTAACAATGATTGAGAGATTCTGGAATTGACTGGATACACACCGAGGTGATTATAACACACATACTGACATAGGAATGCACATACATACATACATACATACATAGTCATCATTGTGTTCACCATCCTATAATATAAAGAGATGTAAAACGATAAATTCACAAATCAATTAATTGACAGCTTGAAAGACAATGTTAATCGTTAAGAGTGTATCAGGCTTAAGTTAAGTTAGTGTAATAAGTTATCAATAAACTGCTCCTCATTTATCTGGGCTCGCAGGGCAGACCACCAAGTCTTTGTCCCAGCAGAGCCAGCCACACCGGCTCACAATGGTGCAGGGATGTCCAAAGACTCTGTGTGTGTGTGTGTGTGTGTGTGTGTGTGTGTGTGTGTGTGTGTGTGTAGCTCATCCATCACTGCCAGAGAAATTCATTATCCCCTCTACATTCTTGACACCAGGGGGTTGCCCTTGTGGTCTTCCCCATAGTAACTGCCTCTCTCCGAGCTGAGAGCAGCACCCGTTACCCTGGACCCAGTTTTACACATCCAGACCAGGGCCTAGAACCATCCCTGAGAATGTTTGGCAGCATGCGGGGCTGTGGGACTAGAAGCCTGGAGGACAAGTTGACGTTAATGATGATGAGTTAACTGTTCCAGCTCCACTGTACCAAGAGGATCCAAATGTTACCGATATGGCTCCAGTTGGCGGGTCTCGGTTCTCCTTTTTATGGAAAGGCATCACCATTCTGGCTCCAAATAGAGCCAAAGTCAAGTCACACAGACAATGAATCACTCAATTCACTCTTTGATCCAATTTGTGACCACTGGCTAGATCATAGGGTCCCCAGAGGCACCAGGTTATATGACAGGGACACACCAGCAGATGGTGTATAATTGAATTGAATGAATCAAAAATGTGAATTGATAAATATAATAATAAAAATGAAAAGTAGAGCAAAGGCAATGACAGAGCCAAAGTCCTAGAACCTGCCCTATCTGCATTACGTTGTCTCAGCTGCACATGTTTATGTAGTTCTAACTGTGGCTGTTCCACATGCATGTAATGTAACACACTTCATGTGACCTCAGTGGAGGGGGCTAGGCTGTAGCTAGATGGCTGGCTGGATAGACACGCTCAGGGTCTACATCAGAGTCATGTACACAAAAGGCCCTTTACAACATAAACCATCCATCAGGACTAATCTAAGCTGTTTAGATAAAACGCCACGACGTGCTGAACCTGGTCTATACCACTACTGGAATACACACGCCCGAAATAAGTAGACGTTATACAGTAATATGGTGTAAACATAACTCTGTGCCAGCCAGAGACACAGAAAGGTGCATCTCCACTGTAGCTGAGCTTCTGATTCAAATAACCATGTTGGGTCTTAGAAGCACAACTTACACACCCTTTAAACATAAAAAATAAAAATAAATCACATACACCAGATAGGTGTAGTGAAATGTGTTGTTTTACAGGGTCAACCATAGTAGTACGGCACCCCTGGAGCAAATTAGGGTTAACTGTCTTGCTCAAGGGAATATCAACATATATATGATCTGAAAGCATCAATTCATATCCTCTTTCAGCAGCTTTTGACTCATAAAATCGCTGCGTAGACTAGACTGCAACAATGAGAGTCCATTGAGTGAGCGAGCTTTACAGACATGTTAAATGAGGACATATGGAAAGTTAAACACAATCAATGAAACAGAGTGCCTTGTTTGTTCACCAAGGCAATTGATCAAACTCATTTAGTTAAAGCCTAAAGGCCAGAATGGACCACAGCAATGAGATCAGTTTACTAAAGAGTTGGATATTCCTCTTTGCTAAAAGACCTGATGGGCAGAGCTTATCATTCTAAGTGTTATTCAACTTTTTACATACCAGTCTTATGCTATATTGAATGCAAAGTCCAGTACCTACACCGGGTAGATAGGTACAGGCTGTAAACATATTTATGGTATAGAATGTGTGTTGGCCAGGAGCTTCATAAACTGAAGAATTCTGCTGACCTCTAAAGAGCCTTTCTCTGAAGGTAAGGGGTTACCCTGCCTGACAAAACTCTAGTCCTCACATGCCAACGGATGGACACACACATTCTGTATTATGGAGAATTTTCGATCACACATTGCAAAAGGTTAAGACGAATGCTATCGCACTCCATTGACAAGCTGATAACTGATAGCAGAGCTGAGTGTGTGTGGCTGAGATCACTCATCTATACAGCAATGCTCCCTGTCCAACCAGCAAAATATTCCTTACAAGAACTGTTTCACAGTAATCATGCAATGTTATTTACTGTTGTGTGTGTGTATGTGTGTATGTGTGTGCGGTATTCCTCAGGCTTTTCTCCAATCCAATTGGAAACACATTGGTCTCCCCAGTGTTTCAGTCCACAGGAATGTCATAAAACCAATCCAAAGAGGTAAGGCTAAAATTAAAGGATGTTTCACTGTTGAATTATCACTTCCAATGTAGGCCTATGGGTATTTATGTAAAAAATATAGCTGCTAGATGGCAAACCAGCACTGGGCTTGACTTAGGGGTTGAAAGGGAAAATAAGCAGGAGAAACAGACAGTTGAAAACAATACAAATATGTTCTGGTTATTATGGACAAGGCACATGCACTGAGCTGATTTGAATTAAAATCACAGTCAAACAAATCTATGCAAAACAAACTCTTTCACACTCTCAAGAGAACCATTAAAAATGTAATTTAAAAATGGACAACAATGCAGCTGGCAAAGCTAATGCAGGACCAGACTGGCACCTCAGCTAGGGGGTAAGCACTAGCAGCTGTGCCACATGTGCAGCCTTTTCCTGACATGATTGAATTAAAGCTGATGCCAAGCCTATTATTAACCCATCCAAGAAGAGCCTAAAGAATGTCAATGAGACCCAGGCTCGTTAGGCAGTCATGCAAAGACTCTGACAAGAAAACACACCAATATCACACAGGGGTTGAATACTACGGCACAATGGAGCATTTAGAGGACAGCAAAAAATAAATAAAATGGCCAGTCATAAATACCAATTTATAGAAATGATGAATTGGGTTATATTACTGTGCGCTCGCAGATGCACCATGGAGAGGGCCTGGCCTGTGGTCCTGTAGAGCAGGCTGTAATGAACAGGCAGATGCTTCAGCCAGTGAAGGTCACAGGGGTCAAAATGATCCTTTATGAGAACACAAGTGGAGTATTTATTCCGTGCCTTCATTCCTTAATCTGTGTGTGGGGGGGGGGGCCTTAGGGAAAATAGAGGAGGGCTATTTAACCCCCTCAGGCAAATGCACTGCTGATACAAAACACATTCTGTTTGGCTCCTCACTGGTGGTGTGTGTGTGTAGACCCCCTCTCTACCTTCAGGTTGTATGCCTTTAGACTAGCCTATAGCGTGTTCTGTCATCCAGTCTCAGACTGACTCAGGAGAGGGGAAAAAGCTTTGCCACCAAGTTGGATAATGACAGGAAAGCACAGGAAATAAGGACATTTGACATCACTAGAAAAGCATGCAGACTGTCAATCAGACACGAGAGTTGCACAGTCCAACTCTGACAGTTATTATGGACAGACACACATACTGTGGTATGTAATATGTAAAGTAAAGAATACCTGCATTTATGAGTTTCTCCATGTTGATAAATGTGTGGTCGTCTGATGCAAAGCATGTGTGCTTACTGTGGAATTGTAGCGTAGAAAAGTAGTGTGCGTGTGTTATAAATATGTTAGCACAGTTATGGCAGAGCTAACAGTCCAGACACATGGCAGGGAGGGGGAGAGTAGAGTATGGAAGCTTGTTAAAATACTCTTGTAAAACCCTGTGGGATTAGCTGTGAGAAGCCTGTGGCACTATAGGATAGCATAATTAGCAGAAACAGGCAGGTCTCTGACATTAAACCCCCCACTTACGAAGAATAACTCTCATCGACTTTCTCGTCGCCATGTCAGACCTAGCCATCTGTTGTGTAATACATACTCTGAGGGTATTAACATGGCTTCTATTAACCAAGACCAGAAGGTCCTCCATTAAGAACCTTCTCTCTCGTCAAACCATCAGACCTCCATTAGATGAAGGTAACACACTGATAGAGAGACACTGCCCACAAAATGAGGTGGAAACTGAGCTGCACTTCCTGACCTCCTGCCAAATGTATGACCATATTAGACACATATTCTCCTCAGATTACACAGACCCACAAAGAATTTGAAAACAAATCCAATTTCGATAAACTCCCATATGTGTTGGGTGAAACATCACAGCAGCATCATTTATTTTCCCTTTTGTACATCATTACAACAATGTATTTAGACAAAGTCTTGTGTCTTTTACTACATATTTTTTTTAATTATTTATCTATCTATTTCACTTGCTTTGGCAATGTAAACATGTTTCCCAGGCCAATAAAGCCCCTTACATTTAAATGAATATAAATGTAGAGAGAGCAGGGGAATGAAGACAGTAGAACAGACAAACCAGAGAGAAAGTAATAACAGCAGTAATCTATAACGTTTGCTTTGGACTGAGGCTACACTGTAAGGAAACCGCAGTTCCAGGCTTTTCGCTACACTGTTATTATCGGTAAATGGATGGATATGAACCTATTTACTGTAAAATATCATTATTGGTATAAAAACGAACCACAAGTTTTCAGCGAGGCTGATCTCTCCACACGAGCTGCTAACCAGAAAGCCTGCTGCTTTCCCTCAGTGTCTTGCCCTGCCCAGCCTTGCCCTGCCCAACCCAGCTCTGCCCTGCACAACCTTATCCTACTGGAAACAAACAGCCAGGCTAAAGTAGCCCTCAGGAGTCTATAAGGTTGGTTTCAGAATGACTAAGAGGGACAAAAATAATACATAATGGAATCATTCTATCATAATAAGACAGTAATAAGCAATGGATGTCAGATAACTGGGGAAACTGCCATTTAAAAGCTGTGCTAACTCTGTATTATATAGACTACTGAAGCTCAAGTTAAGATTGACAGAAACAAGCCAATGCCAACACATATTACTGCCTGGGCTTAGCTATATTCACTTAAATGAAGACTTGCTACACCTAGTACTGTAAGACAATCATGCGTCTTCTCTCCCAGACACAGTTGTTCCAATTGGCTGACTGAGTGACATCAGGCGTATGAGTCACCAGAGAGGGTATGCTCCCATTAATCATAAAACTTTGAATAAATCATTTTTCACAGCAGTCGTTGAGTCACATGCAGGACAGTGTGAGGATAAGATAAGATGAAAGCTGCACTGGTAAACATTCTACTTTTCATTCACAAACACATCTGGATTGCACTGCAGTGGAGTAAACTTAATTGGTAAAAGATGACAAGTGCTGAGGGTATGAAACACAAAGAATCACAAATGGAAAGAGCTCAGGAAGATAGATAATGACTGTAGTTGGCAATGGGGTTTCCATTGAGAAGTGGAGGATAGAGGAGATATCAACCACAGTCATATGGGAGGCAGGGTAGCCTAGTGGTTAGAGCGGTGGGCCAGTAACCGAAAGGTTTCAAGATCAAATCCTTGAGCTGACAAGGTAAAAATCATGCCCCTGAACAAGGCAGTTAACCTGCTGTTCCTAAGCCATCATTGAAAATAAGCATTTGTTCTTAACTGACTTGCTTAGCTAAATAAAAGATATAATAAAATGATGGCTGTGTGGCAGCCGTTCCATCTACATAGGAGATGTCTATGGGAGGCCACAGGTTAATACACAGAGTTCCTATTATTCAGTTGGGTGGAATGCAGTTAAAAGCAGTGCCATGTGCTCAAACACTCATCTCTGTACCACTTCAGAAGAGAGGGTATCTCTCTATAAAAAAAAACACACTCAGTCACACATTTCTCCAATGGCAAGCAGTTGTTTCATTGTACACAGGATGTGATTTTTTTTCCCTTCGCCTGTGACTCAGTCCTTCCTTTCCCCAAGAGTCTAAACTGAAGGCACCATGCCCTCGCACATTCCCCCCTTCCAGACCAGCCCATTTGGAGCTGCCAACAAAGGGCCTGTTGAGTGAGGACCAAACCACGAGAGACATTGGGGGGTGAGAGAGATGACCCGTAGTCACTAATCCTAAGGGGCAGCAGAGTGTCAGGCATGGGCAGAGATGTATGGACAATTCCAACGGCAAGGTTCTGAGAGAGAGGCAAGAATTCTGCTCTTAAAAAGGGACCGTGGCTGGACGGTCTCTCTAAAGAAGGCTGCCTCTTAGCTCTCATACCTTTAACATTAGGATTGTGCAGCAGCAGATTAGGAGCCAGAGTATCAAATGACAGCTGCATGTCGACAGACAGGAATAGCCTGAGATATACCGTACTGTCCAACTATACACCAGTTACTTACTGTTAGTGTTTACTCTGCCTCCTCAACAGTGGTTGTTTTCCATCTTTACTGTACTCCCATGCAGTATTCATTTATGGAGGTAAAGCTTCAGAGATTAATCACAGGCTTCATATCTAAAGGAACTGGCACAAAGTGGAGCCGTCACTCCTTAAACAGTTGCACAGCAGTGAACCATCTCTGGCTAGACTACAGATTTCTTTTAAATATGGCATTTAGAATGGAAGTGCTTGGCTGGAAGTTAGGTTGCGAATACTGTAGTCCCAAAAACCGGAAAGATCCGTTTTGTTTCCGACACACAGAGAGAGTGCAGTAAGCCTAACACCAAGGCTCAGCACAGTCCTCCACTGCTACTGGACACCAACAGGAGGGGCACCTGCCAATGATAATATTTACCCAGTTGATCTGTTTAAAAAGGTAGCACCCTTCCCAACTATTTATCTGAAACACAAACCATTGAGAGCCATTCATTGCATGAGAACAATTCCTCTGGGAGCTGAAATGAAGCACAACACAATATCAGCAGGTGAACGGTGTGCACTGCAGGGTGCAGACTGAAATGTATTCTGTGTCACACAATAGCACTCAAAGTAATCAAGGAGAAAATCTAACTCCACTTATCCAGAACACCTTCTCCTAGCTCAGCTGGTAGACCCATTGATTCCTCGAGAGGAATGGACTGAATGTTTTCCCTCCAAACAGATCACTGCTGATAAAATAAACCTAGCCAAGACTGGAACAGTCAGGGTGGTATGGCTGGCTGGTTCTCCATACATCCATGTCCTGCTGGCCAGGGAACAGTGATTCAGAGTAAATTGGTCTTAAGTAACAATTCTAGAAACGGCCAGCCTTGTTGGAGGGTTCTGGCCTGGGTGTAGAGTGTCTAATCAAAAACTATTATTTTGACCAATGGGTAAAATTATGTTAATTGTGTAGATTCTCCTCTAAGAAAACCAATGGTCCAAACTTCATGTCTCTACCATAATCCATTCAAATGTTAGAGTTTTAACTCTTGTAGGGTGACTAAATCAATTGAGGTCAGAGAAAAAGTGGTTGAGTCAGCTAGGCTGGATGCTGTGTGAGAATTAATGCTAACTGACAGGCTCAAGGTTTAACTCTTCATCTTTCTTCTCGAATCCAGAGGACATAAAACAATATAGAGGTAAGCTAGTTAGACACGTAGTATTTTCAAATTGTAGCTTTTCATATTAATGTGTAATTCCTGTTCATTTTCAAAGATTTCTCACAAAAACAAGTGTATTTCTGTGAAATGTCAAGGGAGCACTGAGCATAACACAAGCTTATTTTCAAAGCCTTTTACATTTAATTCAGCTCGTGTCGTGTTAATTTTGCTTTCTGCAACCTGTAGAAACAATTTTGCAGACGACCACCACAACAATATAAAATCCTCAAAAGTTGGTGCGAGAGCTTGGTGCTTATTATTGGATTACGAAATCGGACTTTTTGGATATAATGTTAATGATATGTTAGAGAAAAGACCCCACTGAAGGATTCAGAAGACGAAGAATCATACTCGTCTTGGTAAAATGTATTTTGTAACATAAGGAAGTTAAATTTCATCACATTCTGGGCAGAGTAGGTAAACACCCTACTGGGTGAACCGCGAGTAGAAGAGAAACACTATTGGACTGTGGTGAGAAACAGAACTGATCTCCTCTGATATCCGGAGGGCACAGACAAACACACCCACACAAATACACTTTCTTTCTTTACTGGCCGCCACATGACCCCTTCCCTTATCCTAGGGTTCCAGAGGAATACAGAGATGGAAATGGATACAAATAGCTTCCGTTTCCCATGTCTCAACATTTCTAACAGTATGTTTTTGTGTTTGTAAGCCAAAGCAAACTAAACTAGCCATTTATGCAGTAATTGTACCCGAAGGTCCTCCTACAGCAGCTGAGGCCTTCGCGCCAAAGCAGCCTTAAAGATGGCATCTCTCCAGGGAACATGACTTAGAAACATAAAAATCTAATCGAGCTCATTCAAGGTTTGGATGCCAGGGTTGCTGGTGACCTAGAGCAATCAAGGCCTTCACTGTTTACATTGGTCTGACTCCAAATGACTGAACCAACATGACAAAGCCTGAATCTGAGGGGGGAAAAAAAGAGTTTCTCTCACTCCTACATCAAACTAGGCTCCTAATTTGAGTGAGAGAGAGATAGAGCAGCGTTAACGAGGCTGAAAATGCATCTCACATTCCACATGAGTGCTGCTGCAGCCAAGCTCTCAGTCAGTCAGTCAGTCTCCACAGCACTTCACATCTCCCAGAAAAATAGAACCATTGAACTGGAGACTCTGTAGGCTGTTCTGCATGGTAGGTGACTGACAACAAAATACATTTTACTGTGGTCTGTTTTGTTACTAGGACGTAGCGCCTGCTTGTAGCCCTGATGGTAGAGAGAAGGTAGGGTGAGTTGTTGATGAGGCATTGAAGCCCCACTGATGAGCAGGTGGGAGAAGTGCACCCTGAACTGCATCATCTGGATCCATCACAGAACAATACTGGACAACACATGGCGCCTAATGGAACACTTCAGCCAATAGCGTCCCAGCTGTGCTGTATTTACACTTCCAATAGAGGTAGACGGTCACTGAGGTCTGATGGCTAGTGGAGGGTTGGGCTATATCAATCACAATTACAATTGTTGTGCTTGGCTGGTGAAGTAGTTTATGTCACAGGGATAGGCTGCACTATGGCAACTACCACTGACTTTTCTCAACCCGTCTGGACGAGTGGTCGTATTTGTACATATCCCTGACACACACATGCAGTCACATTCACATCTAAACTCACAAACAAAGACAAGTACACATGTAAACCTGATACTGACAGGTACATTTGAAGTCGGAAGTTTACATACACCTTAGCCAAAGACATTTAAACTGTTTTTCGCAATTCCTGACATTTAATCCTAGTAAAAAATCCCTGTTTTAGGGCAGTTAGGATCACCACGTTATTTTAAGAATGTGAAATGTCAGAATAAGAGAGAGAATTATTTCTTTCAGCTTTTATTTCTTTCATCACATTCCCAGTGGGTCAGAAGTTTATGTAAACTCAATTAGTATTTGGTAGCATTGCCTTTAAATTGTTAAACTTGAGTCAAATGTTTCGGGTAGCCTTCCACAAGCTTCCCACAATAAGTTGGGTGAATTTTGGCCAATTTCTCCTGACAGAGCTGGTGTAACTGAGTCAGGTTTGTAGGCCTCCTTGCTCACACACGCTTTTTCAGTTCTGCCCACAAATGTTCAATAGGATTAAGGTCAGGGCTCTGTGATGGCCACTCCAATACCTTGACTTTGTTGTCCTTAAGCCATTTTCCCACAACTTTGGAAGTATGCTTGGGGTCATTGTCCATTTGTAAGACTCATTTGTGACCAAGCTTTAACTTCCTGACTGTTGTCTTGAGATGTTGCATCAATATATCCACATAATTTTCCTGCCTCATGATGCCATCTATTTTGTGAAGTGAACCAGTCCTTCCTGCAGCAAAGCACCCCACAACATGATGCTGCCATCCCCGTGCTTCACGGTTGGGATGGTGTTCTTTAGCTTGCAGGCCTCCTCCTTTATCCTCCAAACAGAACTATGGCCATTATGGCCAAACAGTTCTATTTTGTTTCATCAGACCAGAGGACATTTCTCCAAAAAGTACGATCTTTGTCCCCATGTGCAGTTGCAAACCGTAGTCTGGCTTTTTCATGGCGGTTTTAGAGCAGTGGCTTCTTCCTTGCTGAGCGGCCTTTCAGGTTATGTGGATATAGGACTCGTTTTACTGTGGATATACAGTGCCTTGCGAAAGTATTCGGCCCCCTTGAACTTTGCGACCTTTTGCCACATTTCAGGCTTCAAACATAAAGATATAAAACTGTATTTTTTTTGTGAAGAATCAACAACAAGTGGGACACAATCATGAAGTGAAACGACATTTATTGGATATTTCAAACTTTTTTAACAAATCAAAAACTGAAAAGTTGGGCGTGCAAAATTATTCAGCCCCTTTACTTTCAGTGCAGCAAACTCTCTCCAGACGTTCAGTGAGGATCTCTGAATGATCCAATGTTGACCTAAATGACTAATGATGATAAATACAATCCACCTGTGTGTAATCAAGTCTCCGTATAAATGCACCTGCACTGTGATAGTCTCAGGGTCCGTTAAAAGCGCAGAGAGCATCATGAAGAACAAGGAACACACCAGGCAGGTCCGAGATACTGTTGTGAAGAAGTTTAAAGCCGGATTTGGATACAAAAAGATTTCCCAAGCTTTAAACATCCCAAGGAGCACTGTGCAAGCGATAATATTGAAATGGAAGGAGTATCAGACCACTGCAAATCTACCAAGACCTGGCCGTCCCTCTAAACTTTCAGCTCATACAAGGAGAAGACTGATCAGAGATGCAGCCAAGAGGCCCATGATCACTCTGGATGAACTGCAGAGATCTACAGCTGAGGTGGGAGACTCTGTCCATAGGACAACAATCAGTCGTATATTGCACAAATCTGGCCTTTATGGAAGAGTGGCAAGAAGAAAGCCATTTCTTAAAGATATCCATAAAAAGTGTTGTTTAAAGTTTGCCACAAGCCACCTGGGAGACACACCAAACATGTGGAAGAAGGTGCTCTGGTCAGATGAAACCAAAATTGAACTTTTTGGCAACAATGCAAAACGTTATGTTTGGCGTAAAAGCAACACAGCCCATCACCCTGAACACACCATCCCCACTGTCAAACATGGTGGTGGCAGCATCATGGTTTGGGCCTGCTTTTCTTCAGCAGGGACAGGGAAGATGGTTAAAATTGATGGGAAGATGGATGGAGCCAAATACAGGACCATTCTGGAAGAAAACCTGATGGAGTCTGCAAAAGACCTGAGACTGGGACGGAGATTTGTCTTCCAACAAGACAATGATCCAAAACATAAAGCAAAATCTACAATGGAATGGTTCAAAAATAAACATATCCAGGTGTTAGAATGGCCAAGTCAAGGTCCAGACCTGAATCCAATCGAGAATCTGTGGAAAGAACTGAAAACTGCTGTTCACAAATGCTCTCCATCCAACCTCACTGAGCTCGAGCTGTTTTGCAAGGAGGAATGGGAAAAATGTCAGTCTCTCGATGTGCAAAACTGATAGAGACATACCCCAAGCGACTTACAGCTGTAATCGCAGCAAAAGGTGGCGCTACAAAGTATTAACTTAAGGGGGCTGAATAATTTTGCACGCCCAATTTTTCAGTTTTTGATTTGTTAAAAAGTTTGAAATATCCAATAAATGTCGTTCCACTTCATGATTGTGTCCCACTTGTTGTTGATTCTTCACAAAAAAATACAGTTTTATATCTTTATGTTTGAAGCCTGAAATGTGGCAAAAGGTCGCAAAGTTCAAGGGGGCCGAATACTTTCGCAAGGCACTGTAGATACTTTTGTATCCGTTTCCTCCAGCATCTTCACAAGGTCCTTCGCTGTTGTTCTGGGACTGATTTGCACTTTCTGCATCAAAGTACGTTGATCTCTAGGAGACAGAAACGTGTCTCCTTCCTGAGCGGTATGACGGCTGCGTGGTCCCATGGTGTTTATACTTGCGTACTATTGTTTGTACAGATGAATGTGGTACCTTCAAGCATTTGGAAATTGCTCCCAAGGATGAACCAGACTTGTGGAGGTCTACAATTTTTGTATGTCTTGACTGATTTCTTTTGATTTTCCCATGATGTCAAGCAAAGAGGCACTGAGTTTGAAGGTAGGCCTTGAAATACATCCACAGGTACACCTTCAAATGACTCAAATAATGTCAATTAGCCTATCAGAAGCTTCTAAAGCCATGACATAATTTTCTGGAATTTTCCAAGCTGTTTAAAGGCACAGTTACACTAAGTTATGTAAACTTCTGACCCACTGGAATTGTGATACAGCGAATTATACGTGAAATAATCTGTCTGTAAACAATTGTTGGAAAAATGACTTGTGTCATGAACAAAGTAGATGTCCTAACCGACTCGCCAAAACTATAGTTTGTTAACAAGAAATTTGTGGAGTGGTTGAAAAAACGAAGTTTAAATAAGTGTATTTAAACTTCCGACTTCAACTGTAGATGCATGCTCCTTGGTTAGTGTTTATGCTCCTCATTGCACCCCTTGATCCCCTGAAAGATGAGTGTGCTGACAGGATGAGCATTGATACAGGAAGAGGAACACAAGGCACCCCTGTGGCTGTTACCTGTAGCCCTCAGGCTGTCATAACATTACAGATGTGTTGCATCCTGGTTGATCGACCCCTGAAGTACAATACCCCTATTCCATTGTTACCATGGGAGCTGCACATGTAGGGGCTCAGCCATAACTGCAACTTGTAGGCGTATATCATCCTCAAGTCCTGCTGCTGGGGCTGGATATGGGGCTTTTACCAGACTGATAAATGACACCTTATTTCACATATATTGCACTGTAGTTACATTAGCTGCCACTTCATAGCTGCAGTCTACAGCCAAGGCATTGTATTTAGCGATGATCTACCCGAGTTTTGATGAGCTCTAGTCCTGCTTTTAGTGCATCTCACACACACAGAGTAAATCTCCACTCCATGACAGAACACTCTGTAATCTTCCATCATCTGCATGATAAATCTTAATCTGCGAGTTTATTTGGCACGTCGCTTATATGTTCACCTTCATTTAATCTTCATTTTCCCAAACAAACCACATGGATGAATCTTGAAACGTGACCCACAATAAACACAATTCAATTTGAACCAACACATTAATCTCCCCAAAGGCTTCAATTTATAGCCGTTTAGGGGTGTCAGTCTGAACATGAATAGGCCATGGGCTTCCATCTGTTCAGCTGAACACCAGCCCCACTAACCAACACGTATGTTTGTTTAGTAAAGGATCAAATACTGGGACAGATTGCTACTTTTTGATACCCGAGACCCGATACGGGAGCCAAGCAGGTCAGGATCCAGAATTCTACATAATGGCACGGGTCTGGGTGAGACCTGATATGATTGTCATGGGTCTCGGGTATGTGTAATTTTAACAGACTTGTCTGGAAAGACCAGTATAGATCGGAACGCAACTGCTGCTGTAGAGGGAGAGAGAAATTGTATCATTCATGCCGCTGCTCTTGCTTTTCATTAGTGAAGCGTGTAAGCTTGTTGTTGTTGGCCAATCATAAGTCAGAAAAGCAGCATTGGGCTAAATTCATAGAGCCGCCGTGCGTGGCAAAAGTTAGGAGATATCTAATCAATGGAATATGGAATTAAAATTACAATTAAAATGTTAAGGAACGGATCAAGTGACAACAGGTAGGCTGCTACTTAATCATCTGAATGGAGGTGTAACTTTAGCATGAGAAAGCGCATGCACTGGAGCCTCAATTAGCCTAGCGAGCTAAGGTTAGCGTCTCCCGGTTTGATGCAGTTAAGTCAGGTACTACGTAAACATATTTGATGATAAATAACCTATTGGTCTACTATAGTGAGAGTTGGCTTGGTTGCTTGCAGTCTCTCCCTCCCTACTCCCTGTGTCACTTGCTCACAGTGTGGCCCCTCCCCCACCTACTAGAACTGAGTCTCTCCCTCCCTACTCCCTGTGTCATTTGCTCACAGTGTGGCCCCTCCCCCACCTACTAGAACTGAGTCTCTCCCTCCCCTCCCTCACTTGCTCACAGTGTGGCCCCCCCACCCTGAACTGAGTCTCTCCCTCCCACTCCCTGTGTCACTTGCTCACAGTGTGGCCCCTCCCCCACCTACTAGAACTGAGTCTCTCCCTCCCTACTCCCTGTGTCACTTGCTCACAGTGTGGCCCCTCCCCCACCTACTAGAACTGTCTCTCCCTCCCTACTCCCTGTGTCACTTGCTCACAGTGTGGCCCCCCCACCTACTAGAACTGAGTCTCTCCCTCCCTACTCCCTGTGTCATTTGCTCACAGTGTGGCCCCTCCCCCACCTACTAGAACTGAGTCTCTCCCTCCCTACTCCCTGTGTCACTTGCTCACAGTGTGGCCCCCCACCTACTAGAACTGAGTCTCTCCCTCCCTACTCCCTGTGTCACTTGCTCACAGTGTGGCCCCCCCACCCTAGAACTGAGTCTCTCCCTCCCTACTCCCTGTGTACTAGTGTGGCCCCCCCACCTACTAGAACTGAGTCTCTCCCTCCCTACTCCCTGTGTCACTTGCTCACAGTGTGGCCCCTCCCCCGCCTACTAGAACTGAGTCTCTTCCACTTGCGCTTTATCAGCTCCAGTTAATAAAGTACGTTCAAAAAGGACTTTTCTGCTGCTTTCCTCACTCAGATCAGGTCTGGATCCGACCAGGTCTATATGGAACGGGTCTAGTTGTCCTCGGATCCATTTGTAACAGGTCTCTATATTTAAAAAATTGGGTCTGGGCGGGAAAGCCTCAGCTCCATTTCAGAACAGAAGACTTCTACCACAGGTGAAGACCTCTACCACAGACCCCCCCCACACCATTCCCACCCAAACAACCAGTTTACAGTATAAGCTCTTTATGTCTGACAAGCAGTATGGAGCTGCTGCTTTGAGTATTGCTTATACATCATTTGTAATGTATTCCCTGTGAATCTGGTTGTTCCCCATTCAGATAAAGTAGCCATTTAAGTCTCTTGCATTATTTATCATAAATTAGTGTGAAAGTACCCCATTTCGCCCACTAGATGCCATTGTTCCTGCTACTTTTATCCACTTTGCTGGTCTCGTGTTTATTAAATGGATCACAACATTTTCTTTGCAACTTTGGGTATTAAACTAAGAACTTTTGATTGTTGTCTAAACAAATTGTGCCGTCATCCTCATAATTTAAGCCAGTCCTCCATGAAAGCAATTCAGTTGGTCCTTCTCTTAGGCTTAATATTTGCCCAAGAAACAGCCCTGTTCTTCACACTTATAAAAAGTCTGGATTAGTTAGACCATTCCTGGTGAAAAAAGCAAACCGTTAGGCTACAGCACTTCTAATGGTTTCCATGTTCTGTTTTCTAGTTGTCTTGAATGGTAAAAGTCCCAACACACTGTTTATTGTTGTGTAATGGTAATGGGTTCGGTTTAATGGTAAATGTCACTAATCACATACAGGTGTTTTCTAATCATTTATTTAAAAAAAACATATGACTACAATGCAATGGTTTACAATTGTATTAGAGTTGTCACAATTTAAATCAAATCACATTTTATTGGTTGCATACACATGTTTAGCAGATGTTATTGTGGGTGTAGTGAAATGCTTGTGCTTCTAGCTCAGCCAGTGCAGTAATATCTAACTAGTAATATCTAACAGTTTCACAACATATACCCAAAATACACGTCTAAGTAAGGAATGGATTAAGAAATACATACACACACACACACACATACACACACACACACACACACACACATATATATGTCAGAGCGGCATTTCAGTCACTAGTTCTGGGCTGTAGGAAAAGTCTTCATATCAAAATTGCAGTATGTGGATTGCCCTCAGAGAGCTATATTTTTTTTTGACTTTTCAAGGAGTTGGGTTGAAGCATTCCTAAGAGAAGGTCAAACTCAATTGCTTTCATGGAGGACTGTCTTGAACACACAATTTACCACATAATGTATTTGTAATGGGCAAAAGCTATTAGTTGTCTACACAAAGTTGCAAACAAAATGTTGTGATCCATTTAATAAACACAATAGACCAGCAAAATGGATTAAAGGGTATCGTGGCAGTAGCACGAACAGTGGCATCTAGTGGGCAAAACATGGTACTTTCACACTAATTCATGGTAAATAATGCATGCAACTTCTAATTTCTCTAAACAGGGAGGAAAAAAAACATCACCAGATTTCAGAAGAATCAGATGCTGACTGTCAGGGCTTGCTGAAATTACATGGAATGACCCAATGGAGACTCTCCATTGATATGAAAGGGCTTTTCAGTCCATGAGTAGGCTTAATCTGGGTCCGTACACCCACCCATGTGAGTGAACCAATGTCAAACTATGGTTTGTTGTCCCTGTAATGGGAGGGAGCCCAAGGGACAGGAAGTGGTGGTCATGCCAGTCATCTGGTATGGCAGCCTGGTGACCTGACTGGTGGTGAAGTCCCCGTCAGGACACTGTCGACACCAGCCTGAGCTCACCTGCTTTTTATAGCTCTCCTCCAGACACTGCTGAATTGCCTGCCCAGCCCACGTGCACACGCGCCCCACTTCTCCCATTGCCTTAAATGCCAAATAGAACTTCAGCCACAGGGAAAAAAACTGCCCCATATGACATTAATATTTTCCATGGTAGCTGACTAAATTAGAAGGTTCAATGCAGCCATTTTCATCTCAGTATCAAATAATTTCAGGTAACAATTAAGTACCTTTCTGTAATTGTTTTCAATAAAAAAATATTGTCAAAAAGAAACAAAAATAGCTTCTTAGCAAATACCAATTTCTCAAGGAAGAATTTTTCTAGAACTGTATGGGAGTGGTCTGAGTGGTGAAGGAAACTTGAAAACTAGCCATTATTGGCAGAGAAGTTTGGAACTCTAATTCTTAATGGTCTATGAACTAATTTGATGTCTCTTGGCAGGCCAAAACGCCGTCCCAACAAAACAAGTCAACATTTCAAGCAGCCATTTCAAACGGCTCTTACACAAAAAGGGCATTATCATCCTTTTCACAATATTATTCAAACTTCACAGAGTGGAAATGTATATAAAAACACAGGGGGGAAAAAAAATCACATTTGACAGCATTGGGACTTTGGGGAGTGCATTAGTCCAATCTTGTGACATTTCAAATAGTTTTAAGTTGATCAACAAGAGCAGATCAGTAGGGAAAAACAGTCAAAAGAGCACAGATAACAATAACAGTGCAGTCAAAAACATGAATTTCCTGTGTCTGGCTATGACAAATTCTTGCTTGAGAAAGCTGAAACACTTTTGGACCATTTTAATTGAAAACAATCACAGTAAAGTACTTAATTGTTTCCCAGAAAATAATTTGATATTGATATTGAAAATAAAAAACAGCTGCATTGGACCTAATTTTCCAATGAATAAGGATTGGGATGTACAGCAGAGAGAGAGAGAGAGAGAGAGCAGAGATGCTGTGTTTCCCCTAACAGTGCCTCTACCTACAGACAGTAAAAGGCCTTCTCCTGCAGTGTGGAATGTGACAATAAGCACAGATATTACCAACGCCTGATAAGTCACAGCCAGACGCCCTTATATGGAGAAAAATGTGCCGCGAGAAGACATGAAAAATGTGTGTTTCTCTGAGAGTTGCTAGCACTTCAGAATTAACGACGGACATTCACAGCACACAGCCTTCCACAAGGGGCTTATGGGGAGGAGAACCATACGGCAAGATGTCCAGCTTGACATAGGCCTAAAGCACTAACTATTGAAAAGATTGAAAGTACCTATGGACTTCACTTTAGCCAAATAGGTTCAGCTTTAACACATTAGACAAATGAACACACTACGTATTAGGACATTCCTTTTCTATGAGTACCTTTAAAAATATATATTTTATTGTTTCATAGTGTGTCAACACTCACTTGAGCGAGGAGTTGCAGATGCCTCTCGAGACCATATGTGCCACCCAGTGAGAGTAAAATACACATACAACATCCCTTTAGTCCTTTGTCACTGGTAAACAACTCTGACAGCTAATGGTGGGGCCAGCTGAGAGGGGAACTAATCCCATTCTTCAAAGGTCACATCAGGAGAAAGAAAATAACACAATCATATGGTTTGCTATGTTTCCATTGAAAAAAAAAGCATGGAACTGTCCATATCAATTCTGACTGCAGACCATTTTGGGCTGTAAGTATAAAATGTAGTCTTCCTTGTGGTCACAGAAAGACCCAGGCATACGGATCATGTCTCTAACCCGATGTTTTGTTATTGCCCTCTGAAGGAGCTGGCGCTCATGACAATAACAACAATTATGTCCATGAGCATGTGCTGTGTAAAGAACATCAGGAAGGGAGTAGAGTAGGGTTGTCTGCTGAGATTTAAACCACAGAGAGCATGTCCCCTTCAAATAAACAACTACCACCAAACATTGTAAGATAACAGTCAACAGCACACATGTTCATTTCTGGACAATGTTCCATGGACAGACATTAATGCAAGTTTTACAACTTTTAAATAAGCATTGGGGTCCTTTTTTTAGTTTACTTAAATACATCTTTGTATGAGTGAGGGCGCAAACTTGATGAGCAAATGTGCAGTGCCAGCCAGGTCAGAAATGTACCATGGCATACCAAAGACTATAATAACTCCATAGGAGACTTCAAACAGACACACACCAGTAATAAGCAGAGTCTCCCAGTAAAGCATTAGCCTGGTTTAATGAAAAGCCTTCTCTAGGCCGCAGCAGAGTGTAGTACTGAGGGTGTGTGACAGTCAAACAGACAATAGGGTAATGGGTTACCATAACAGACAGCCCTCTGTGCCAAAAGGCATGCCTGGCCCTTCCTCAAGTCCCTGCTCTCTGCCTCCTCTCCTGGGTGTGTTTGCTCTGGCCAGCCCTGCACTCCAGGGTTCCAGGGGCCCTTTTGTTGCCTCTGTGGCCCCAGAGCTCTTCAGCACAGTGATAACCACCACCCCACTTCCCCAACAACAAAGACAGAGGGTAAATCACCCCCCACACACACACACCACGGGGGAAGGAGCAGGCCGGCCCCCGGACATTTACGGGCATCGCTGGGCGCATTTCTCTCCCCATAAATCAGCAGAGAAGGAAACAATAAAGACACTCTCAGACTGATGTCAGTTACATATTGAACATCCCCAGGCCTTTCATGGTCACAGGTTAATGCATTTCTAATGATCAATTACCTGGGGCAGGTATAGGCAACTTTGATGGGGGTGGGGGCAACAAAAAAACACTAACTCATCATGAGGGGCCGCAGTGGCTCTGCATCAGTGGAGGCTGCTGAGGGGAGGACGGCTCATAATAATGGCTGGAACGGCGCAAATATAATGGCATCAAACACCTGTAAACAATAGAAACCATGTACTTGATACCATTCCACTAATTCTGCCCCAGCCATTACCATGAGCCCGTCCTCCCTAATTAAGGTGCCACCAACCTCCTGAGGTCTGCGTATCCGCATCCATACCCACACATGCAGTCAGTGGGCCCAAGCCTTTTCCGGGCCCTATGTGAAATTGTTGGTTCAATGCAGTTTAAATGTGGTTAGGACTGACTCTGGGCTCCTCAAGTGGCATTTTAACGTTTTGAAGGCCTACAGCAAAATATGACAAGCTTTCAGCAGATTTAAGTTCATCATAGGAAATTAAATAAAAAAAATGTCTTCTATGAATAATTTGGTATAGACCCTGAAGTGACTAAAATTGCGCTTTCTAAACCGCACAGGCCAAATTATGAATGGAAAGAGAGCAAAGAAAAGATACAAATCACCGGTGATTAAATGTTTGGATCAAATGACAAGAGGGCAAAGACTCTTGCAGCACAGATTGTTGGAAATAATGTAAAGTAAGCACACGCATCTATGCATTCTTGTGAGAGAGATCACCACAAAACTTTGAAAACAGTCACATTCAGGTTCACTTGGTGAGCGGTTAGCATCCAGCAATTTTTATTTAACCTTTATTTAACTAGGCGAGTCAGTTAAAGAACAAATTCTTATTTACAATGACGGACAAATAATGATAACGTTGTATTGTTTGGGCACAGCTGCAAGTTGTAATAATGCGCACAATTATAAGCACTGAGCACTTTGGTTTCCATAAACGTTCACGGAATAATTTTCCAATATTCATGGAATAATGCAACAAAAAAAATCAATTCAACCAAATGTTAGACTATTGTCTTTACTGTGGACGATATGAAAGAAGACTTCTCCTTTTACGATAATCGTTTTTTTTTTAAGTTCGTTGATCAACTTACCAGATTACAATAGTGTAAGAGAAGACGTTCGTTGTATAGTGTGGCGTATTTTTCGTGAACTCATAAACATCGGCTACACGTAGTTTTCTACGTAATTTGGCTTTTAACACCAGCGCTGTCCCACGGTGATCCCACGCTTTCCAAGTGTTTTCTTGGTCGCACCACAGGCGCGACGCCAAAATACTGAACTCCTCCCAGACAATGTGTAGGGATTTAACCACGCCTCTAGCTGACGGACACTAGACTCGACTACTAGGCGAAGTCATGGACCAAACGCAACATTTCATGGAAAAACATGCATCTCTACTTTGATTCATGGTGCTCTTTTTTAAAACTGAAACAACTTTAGTTGTCTAGTAATGGACCCCAAGCAGAATCCAGCAGAGTGCAGCCTGCTGTACACAGGTGAACATATTTTCCTATATATTTTTTTACAGTTGTGTCTTGTCTGTCACATAAAAATGTGTGATCAACAAAACAGACACGTTTTCTTCACCACAAATTACAAAGAAGATAGATAAGCAGACATTGTATGTGGCTGTGATGCAGGTAAACAGACCACTGTAGTAAATGCTTGCCAGATAACACTACCAGAGGGACAGGTCTTCCTGGTCTTCCATGTTCATAAACATTATCTGGCTCCTCTGTGACCTGCATGACTGCCAACAAACACACACTATATGTTTGCCTCCCCCTCACAGTCACTAATACTGTAATCTGCAAATCAGTTTCTTTACAGCAGATTGAGGGCTGAACGGAGATGTTTATCTGTGGCTGGTCTATTGTTCTGGCAGATACTGTATCTCAATCTATGCTCTTTAATGTAGGACCATCACTGTCTGTCTACACTGTAGCAGCATGGTGCCTCGTTCATTCCTCTGCACACGGCTGCCCATGGGGGGATTTTCATGACTATACTAGAAGCCCTCTGGCTAATCAACGATGTTATTTATATTACATCTGATTATGCTTCTCTTAGAAATCCCAAAGGATTACAGTATGTTAACTTGATACATCGCTAAAGGTTAGGAATACATACAATTAAAAACCCATACCTCTGTTGCTCGGAGTAATACAATCACTGTGTAATTGGTTCAAATAACAGATACATTTACATATTGGGATATTATTTTTGAGGATATATCGCATTGTATTGTTTTGAAAATGTTGCAATATTATTTTTGCGCCATTTGGCTGCACCTGCACCAAAGCCCATAGCTTGTTCTCCATCTTCTTGTTCTCCAATTTGTTTTCAGCACTTGTATTTCCATGACTGATCAGAACTAGTTTTCTCATGGCTCTCTCTTGTCCCTCTGCAGCAGACATATTGTGAGCAATATGTTTGTAACATCAAATCACAATAAAATCACTGTATCGAATCGCAATACATATAGAATTGGCACCTAAGGATCGTATCGTGAGGTCCCTGGCAATTCACAGCCTTAGTTCAATAGGAACAATTTTGTCATTACATGCTGTAGTCACATACATCTTAATGTATGACTGACAGATAATGGGTGTTAGTTAAAGTATATAGGCAACAAATGATGTGACACAGATCTGTATCATCAAAAATATTTATATTTGTCACATGCCGAATACAACAGGTGTAGACTTTACTGTGAAATGCTTACTTGCGAACCCTTTCCCAAAAATGCAGTTAAAAGTAAGAAAAGAGAGCTAAATGTTGTTGTTTTTTAATTAAAGGAAATAGTAACAAAATAACAATAACGAGGCTGTATACAAGGAGTGAAGTCCGGCCGAACGACACCCTGCCCGTAGACCCTATCCCCTCCTCCCTTCTCCAGACCCTTGCAACTTATCCAGAACGCTGCAGCCCGCCTGGTGTTCAACCTTCCCTAATTTTCCCATGTCACCCCGCTCCTCCCCATACTCCACTGGCTTCCAGTCAAAGCTCGCATCCACTACAAGATCATGGTTCTTACCTACGGAGCAGCAAGAGGGACTGCCCCTTCCTACCTTCAGGCTATGCTCAAACCCTACACCCCAAACCAAGCACTCTGTTCTGCCACCTCTGGACTCTTGGCCCTCACAGCTTCCACTCAGCCCAGTCCAAGCTCTTCTCTGTCCTGGCACCCAAATGGTGGAACCAGCTTCTCCCTGAAGCTAGGACAGCAGAATCACTGTCCATCTTCCCAAAACATCTGAAGCCCTACCTCTTCAAAGAGTATTTAAAATAATCCCACAGCACCCCCTTCAAATAATAGCCTTTTGTGAACTAGCACTTGCACTTGTCCCCCCCCCCCTTACTAGCTCTGACTTTGCTGATCGCTACTTTGAGGAAAATGTACTTACTATGACTGATATGTGCTTGTCCCACATTGCTATCTTAAGATGGATGCACTAGCCATTTGATGAACTGTTCATATGTACATATAACATGTTACCCTAGCCCATATAACATGTGTACAATATCCTGTAATACGGTCCATTCTGGACAGTGGCATGCAGAGCCTTTGTCTGCTGTTGTCTGGCAGCTTTCAGGAGGGCTGCTGCTCTGCTCACATTCACCCTGCATCTCATTACCTCTAGGCTCTGACGGACATCCTGTCTTCCATCAGGTCCTTTCTCTGTCCCCAGACAATAACACTGACCTGGATGAGGTTTAGCCTGTGCATGTCCCAGTCCACGCCAGCTAGACAGATAGCACTTTCCCTACATGCACAGACACACCTCTGTCTCCCCTCCACAGCTATCACCCTTCCCTGTTTGAATTGAGGCTGAGAGACTAGAGAACAACTTCGGCACAGGATGTGTGTATCAATGCGTGTATGGAGAGTCCCACCATCCACTTCTGGCACCAGTTAAATCTCCCAAGATGGCTGCTATAATAGGATCGTCATGGTAATTGTGCGGAGGGGAACAGCCCCCTGCTAAGTGATTTTCTCACCCTTCTCTTCTCGGGGGTGGCTATTGTACAGTGTGATCCAGTCATTATTCCCAACTACTATACCAGCCCCTAAGCATAGCCTGGGCTGTTCACTGTCTGTAATTGCCATGGCAATTTGTCATGTGGAATATAATGGGTAGTTAGCTGGGAGAAATGAGAGCGCTTTGTCTGATGATGCAGTCATTTCAAAGGGAGAGTGTGTGTGTGTGTGTGTGTGTGTCTACTGTATGATTGTAATCAGACACATAAACAACTGGATGCCTGGGTCCCGTTTCTAAATGGAGAATTCAGTATAAAAAGTACCTTCTATAATCATCCTCTCTGCATCTGCGGTATTCTACACATGACACAGCTAGAAATATATGTATAGACTACAACAGTACTGCGTATGAACCCAGACGTGTGGTTTTTAAAGCAGACCCCTTTGAAATGCCTATTATATGTAATTGACCAAGACAGGTCTTAAATGCAATCCCAGTGATGGAGCTTACAGTTTCGTAATGAGCCAACTAATTAGAGATCAATGGTAACTAGTAGTGAACTGTATCAAAGCAGCTTATCAACAGTCACAGTGCAGTACAAGTCCAGTGCAGTACAATACAGGGCTTCACAGTGAAGAGGTGTACGACAGTGTCCATGGTAGATTGTCTTGTGAGTGACGTCCCTCATTGTGTTTGGATGCTGTCAGGGCTGACATACAGTAGACAACTGTTTGGATGTGTTTTCGCAGGAAACCCCCAGATCTAATGGATCTAGCTCACATCATCTGTCTGGTCCGGAGGGCTGACTGTCTGTCTGCTGGGTGATAAACTGTAGTCATCACCGTCACTACTGAGAGAGAGGAAGTATTCATGTTGTTGATTTCCTGATCTCTGGGAGCAATAACTAACGATATATCTATCTATCTATCTATATATATATATGAGAGAGAGAATGTGTGTGAGGAAGAGAGAGCATAAAACTCCCTAGTGACACAAAACCACAGGTCACGCTATTGATGCAGATACAGTACAGTGATATTTTAGGTCTGATGGGAATGAGGTGACCTATTGACCGGGACCACACTACGCAAGTTATGCATTGATATCAATGGAAGATTTTTGTGAGGTTTGAGTTATTTATGAGAATATCAAGTCATAGCTCAGAGCTTATAGCATTATAAACTGATGACATTGTCTCTGGAGGGAAAAGTTGGAGTAGAGGAACCCTGCTGTTTCAGTGTAATACTGTGAGTAACCTATGGTACATGATTTTGCCACGCTCTTGGAAATTGCCCGTTGGAAAAAATGCTGCTGGTCTTGCCATGAGACCATAGAAGTCTAACAGTGGCAGACAGTAGCAGGTCAGACATGCCCAAAAATGGGAAAATAAATTATATAGTTTAGTGGTCAGCATGATGTGTGGCATGACATCATTCAGTAATAAAAAAAATGTCCTGAAGAACATGTCCTGAAGAACATTTCTGATTCCCTCAGTTAAATGAATAATGGGTCAACTTTAATACTGTAGCTTCACAGAGGCATGTAGACGACCAAATATAACATCTAGCATGAGAAAGTCTTCTGTCTTGAAATAAGGGACATTTGTTATTTAGAAAGACACTGAGGGGGCGAGAGAATGTCACATCAATAAAAGCGAAATACCTTTTGAAGCCTTTTAAATAACTGGTGTCTGAGGAAATGTGTGTCAGTGATTGCGTGAGAGTTGAAATGACTCGCTTATCATGTTAAACTACTTCTAGTTACATGACTCTTATTGAACAAACCCAACATAGTTGATGCACATAAGTCCATAAGGGGCAAGTGTAACAGGCCTGGAACATTTATACAGTGTGTCACATAGCCAGTATTGGGTTAGTAGTTTATCCATAGTTTACAGTCAACCGGACATATAGAGCAAATAAACAACGATTAAGAACTGAGGTTCCATTAAGTCTGAATTGGACCAGCCTGATTCTGATTCTAAATCGCATTAAACCACTCAACAGTTTAATATGATTTAACCTCTAGGGCAATAACAAATTCTGCCCTATTCTAACTCAATAAGAGCAGCAACAAGCTAAAAATAGCGAATAACTCTACTTCAAAAGAGTTATTATAAATTATTATTATACATTTTGAAAACAAAATGAAGCAACCACAACAGTGATTTGCACTAAAGAGGAAAACTATGTTTTAGGTAAATATAGCATTTATGGGCAGGTATTTGAGAGGCAGATAAAGAAATGGTGACCGACAGTGTTTTTTTGTAAGGTAACTCTTCCACCTTCCTTACCCGGAGTTTCTGCTGAGCACTACATTCACACCCATACATAGTGAGTAGAGTGGAGGTCTGTTAAGTTACAGTACCTTATTAAAGTCAAGGACTGTGGCTATACTAATTTCCCTTTCACTAATGAACTACAGACCCTGTAAGGAACCAACTCATCTCTGAGAATAGAAAGTGAATTCAGAATCACAGACGAGTAATGAGTAAGCTCCTACGCCTGTCTCTCACAGAGGCAGATCACCTCACAGACCAGAGGAAATGACTGACTGTCCAGGAGGAGCTAGTTGTTAATAATGTACCAGCAGGCCACTAAAACAGTCTGATCTGTACCAGCCTGTCTCTAGCCTGCATGTTTATAGGCCTTGTGGAGGCGTCCATGGCAACCGTGTTTACAGGCTGAGAAAACCTAGAAACACCAACCGGTTCTGCTGCATCTGGTATAGAAAACAACTATTCTGATAATTACAGGCTTATTTAGAAGGTATTTATACATGATACAACTGTGTTCTTAACAAGTATTACGCTATTAATTATGCTGTTAATAGATAATGGATCTGCTACATAAGGCTCTGAAATGTTTTTATCCGATTATCTTCCCAGCGGTGGCACTACGCTGGGCTACGCTGTGGGCTGTATGCTGTGCTAAGCTCTCTGCTGAGCTGGGCTGGGCTCTGCTGGGCTATGCTGTGGGCTGTATGCTGTGCTAAACTCTCTGCTGAGCTGGGCTATGGGCTGTATGCTGTGCTAAGCTCTCTACTGAGCTGGGCTATGGGCTGTATGCTGTGCTAAGCTCTCTGCTGAGCTGGGCTGGGCTCTGCTGGGCTATGCTGTGGGCTGTATGCTGTGCTAAACTCTCTGCTGAGCTGGGCTATGGGCTGTATGCTGTGCTAAGCTCTCTACTGAGCTGGGCTGGGCTGTGGGCTGTATGCTGTGCTAAGCTCTCTGCTGAGCTGGGCTGGGCTCTGCTGTGGGCTGTATGCTGTGCTAAGCTCTCTACTGAGCTGGGCTGGGCTGTGGGCTGTATGCTGTGCTAAGCTCTCTGCTGAGCTGGGCTGGGCTCTGCTGTGGGCTGTATGCTGTGCTAAGCTCTCTACTGAGCTGGGCTGGGCTGTGGGCTGTGGGCTGTATGCTGTGCTAAGCTCTCTGCTGAGCTGAGCTGGGCTGGGCTCTGCTGGGCTGCAGCGAGCCGGGCAGTGTGTGTGGGAGAGGTATTCTGTTATTCTGTCTGACTCAGTCAGATGGTAAGAGAGTGAGTGTCCACCGCTAAAGTCTCCATGAACAAGGCAAAGGACCCGACTGTACTCTCCTCTCCTCTGACCGACAGCCAATTACAACAGCGAGGGTCTGCGGCTTCCACTGTGTGGGACACTCACTCCAACTCGGTGTTGTGTGTTGCTGCGTGTATATGTGCATCTCTCAGTCTGTGTGTGTAGGAGATAGCAGGACTTAACCTATGTGTATAAAAGCCAATTCATCAGATCCACTGCAGCAGCAGCCTATCGCTACCCTTTCCCTCTCATCTGGCACAGAGCTTTCCCCTCGAGTAGCATGGGTCCTGGCAGCTTGACAAATGTGTGCTCTCCCCACCCAGCCAGGCCTGACCCGCTCTCCCCCTCAATGTTACTCTCATTGGAGACGAGCTCTCGGCCGGTGCGTGCCGGGTTAATGTTTCTCATTTTCACCGGCCTCTCCAGGGACCAGGGATGGAGTGAGGTTGTATGGAGGGGTGGAGCCGGCAGACAGACGGCTGGGCAAAAACCTGTTAACTTATGCATAAGCTAACCCCCGCAACCCCCTCTTAAGCACCACCCCACCTCCATCCTCCTCACCCCACCTCTCTCCACTACAACGCCACCTCCCTCCTCCTAACCCCAGCACTACCCCTCTCCTCTACCACATCACCCCACCTCCCTCCTCACCCCTCTCTTCACCCCACCCCTCTCCACTACCACCCCACCACCCTCCTCCTCACCCCTCTCCACCACCCTCCTCACCCCACCCCTTTCCACACCCCACCACCCCACCCCACCTCCTCACCCCACCCCTCTCCACTACCAACCTACCTCTATCCTCCTCACCCTGCCCCCTTCCAGCACCCCCCCACCTCCCTCCTCCTCACCCCCTCCCGATCGATACGCCATGCAGCCCACAGAGAGAAAGTCCTCGTTGTCAGGCCACCTGATTGGAACAAAGAGCGTCTGGTAATAAATCGTCCTGTTCAGGAGAGGAGGGTGCAGCAGGGGGACACTATGCAGCATCAGCACTCATCTATACACCATCCCATCGCTCATCTGTCATCTAATTTGCAGATGCCATGTATACCGTGGGGCAGCACATGAGTGTACAAAACATTAGGAACACCTGCTTTTTCCATGACAGTCTGAGCAGGTAAATCCAGGTGAAAACTATGATCCCTTATTGATGTCACTTGTTAAATCCACTTCAATCAATGTAGATGAAGGGGAGGAGACAGGTTAATAAAGAAGGATTTTTAAGCCTTGAGACAATTAAGACAGAAGGTGTGTATGCCATTCAGAGGGTGAACAGGATATGGTAGTAGGTGCCAGACGCACCGGTTTGTGTCAAGAACAGCAACACTGCTGAGTTTTTCACACAACAGTTTCCCATGTGTATCAAGAATGGTCCACCACCCAAAGGACATCCAGCTAATTTGTTGAAAGCCTTGGAGTCAACATGGGCCAGTATCCCTGTGGAACATTTTCGACACCTTGTAGAGTCCATGCCCCGATGAATTGAGGCTGTTCTGAGGGCAAAAGGGGAGGGTGCAATTCAATATTAGGACGGTGTATGTAGTGCATCATGGGGGGGAAAGCAAGTGCATGAAGCAAGGCTGAGAGGAGAGAAGAATGCAGCAGTGTGAAGGGACATGTTTCCCAATCCTCCATGCTCTCTAGGCCATAGACCTTCAACCCTGGCTTGTCAGTCTCTGGCTTACATTAATGGCATCTGCTCTAGATCAGGTCCTGTTCCTTCCTGCCACACTAGTTGCCACAGGCCCAGACTGTCACAGGTGTCATCCCAGAGGACATTCATTCCTCAGCCCCTCAGAGAGTTCAGCCCCAGTCATCAGAGAGGATGGAACCAAGAAAGCTCTTCCGTCTCTATTTAACAGATGAGTGGATACATATCTGAGGCCTCGTTAACTGACGATGGCCATTTCCATTTCGAGCACTGGATACTAATCAGAGTGAAGGAAGGAGAAGGAAGCACAATCAGATTAAATATGGACGGGGGAAGGCATGGGATGTTCCCAAGGGACCACAGATGCTCACTGGTCTTTAATAAACATGATCATAAATGTTTCATCCTCATCAGTGGGGTAGAGGAACCCTCGTGGGCAATATTGATGAGAGCCACGCGCCAGATTAGAGCGAGCCACGGGAGGGGAAGCGGTTTGAAGCACTCCACACGGGGTTAACTCATGAGCACGGCATTGGATTTCCTGCTTTGTGTGAGCATGGGCGCTGAGATTGAGAGGGCAGATATGGCTTCAATTGATCGGATCAAAAGGCAGGCTTTTCTCTGAAGACGTCTACACAGTGACCTTCAGGGTTCACAATCAGAGAGGGGGGGGGGGGTTCTGTGGGCTCCATCCTTTTTGGAGTACTCAGCAAATAAAGGCTTTTCCTGCTTTCAATCACTTGCACAACATGCAAAGATGCTATGACATTTGATTTACAAACTGGAATTGTGTATAAAGAATTTGATATTGCATTGGTAACCTCAATATATTGTCTATGTTTATGAATCAAATGACTCAGAGGAAGTTGACGTTTTAACAGTGTATGTTTATGATGAATGAAGTCCCATTCCCATGAGGCAATCTGCTCCGCCCGTAATAAAGAAACCGCAAAACAAGCAGGCCTCCAGGGCTAATCACCAGTTGTGTGTTTTATGTGAACATAGTGAGGGGAAAGGGACAGCCTCTGACTGGGCTCACACAACCACTCACACAGCAATTCCCTGGGATTGGAAACAATGAAATGTTATGCTCAGAGGGTGCTCAACCAGGTGGCATGTCCTGAGGCACTGTGTTAGTCTGCCAACATAATAAGTAGCTTTTACTGACTCTTCCTTCAAAACAACGGCAGAAACACGTACTGAGGTCCTGTTTGGAGACAACATTTTGTTTTTGTGTGTGGGACTGTGGTGGCGGAAGGCTGACGGGAATGTCCAACTGTGCATCTGCAATCTCTCTCTGTCAGTCTTGCCATGCTACGTTTCAAGTTTAGAAATTCCCAATTCCCAAGCCTACTGTGCAGCTCTATCGAGCACTTGCTTGCTTACCCAGCATATTCACACCGCTCTCCATCCCTCCTGTCTTTCTCTCTCTGAGCAGGTTTAAGAAGCTCCCAAGACCCTGTGCCTGCGGTGAGATATGATTGAGTCCTCTCCTCTCTCTCCGAGATTGAGAGTATTTAGCTTGTTAACATCGTCTCCTTGACTGACAACTTCCTGCTCCTTTCCCATAGTCTTTTGCTCCCCCCCCTTGGACCTGTTGAACTCTGGGAGGGGTGATGAGCCCTGAACTCTGAATCCTAACCCCGGCCCCTCCTAATACCTGCCTCTCTATTTCAGACAAAGAACAGAATCACTGAGAGGTGGTTTACTAATGAGACTGACAGCCTAACGAGTGTTGGAGAAACCTGCCATCCCTGGCAATGTCAAATCAAACCAAACTTTATGTGTCACATGCACCGAATACAACAAGTGTGGGCCTTACTGTGAAATGCTTACTTACAAGCCATTAACCAACAGTGCAGTTAAAGAAGAGTTAAGAAAATATTTAACAAATAAACTAAAGTAAAAAGTAACAATAATGAAGCTATATACAGGGGGTACCGGTACCGAGTCAGTGTGAGGGAGTACAGGTTAGTTGAGGTCATTTGTACATGTAGGTAGGGGTGACGTGACTATGCATAGATAATAATAAACAGCAAGTAGCAGCAGTTACAAAATGGGGGGGGTGTGGCCATTTGATTGATTGTTCAACAGTCTTATGGCTTGAGGGTATTTAAATGTATTCCTTTATTGAACTAGGCAAGTTAGTTAAGAACAAATTCTTATTTTCAATGACCGCCTAGGAACAGTGGGTTAACTGCCTTGTTCAGGGGCAGAATGACAGATCAATTACCTTGTCAACTTGAGGATTCGATCTTACAACCTTTCGGATACTAGTTCAACGCTCTAACCACTAGGCTACCTGCCGCCACAAGCTGTTAAGGTAGAAGCTGTTAAGGAGCCTTTTGGTCCTAGACTTGGCGCTCCGGTACCGCTTGCCGTGCGGTAGCAGAGAAAACAGTCTGACTTGGGTGACTGGAGTCTCTGACAATTTTATGGGCTTTCCTCTGACACTGCCTATTATATAGGTCCTGGATGGCAGGAAGCTTGGCCCCAGTGATGTACTGGGCAGTACGCACTACCCTCTGTAGCGCCTTATGGTCAGATGCCGAGCAGTTGCCATACCAGGCAACTGGTATGGCAACTGATGCAACCAGTCAGGATGCTCTCGATGGTGCAGCTGTAGAACTTCTTGAGGATCTGGGGACCCATGCCAAATCTTTTCAGTCTCCTGAGGGGGAAAAGGTTTTGTCGTGCACTCTTCACGACTGTCTTGGTGTGTTTGGACCATGATAGTTTGTTGGTGATGTGGACACCAAGGAACTCAACTCTTGACCCGCTCCACTGCAGCCCCGTTGATGGTAATGAGAGCCTATTCGACCCGCCTTTTTCTGTAGTCCACGATCTGCTCCTTTGTCTTGCTCGCATTGAGGGAGAGGTTGTTGTCCTGGCACCACACTGCCAGTTCTCTGACCTCCTCCCTATAGACTGTCTCATCGTTGTTGGTGATCAGGCCTACCACTGTTGTGTTGTCAGCAAACTTAATGGTGGTGTTTGAATCGTGTTTGGCCACGCAGTCATGGGTGAACAGGGAGTACAGGAGGGGACTAAGTACACACCCCTGAGTGGCCCCAGTGTTGTGGATCAGCGTGGCAGACGTGTTGTTGCCTACCCTTACCACATGGGGGCGGCCCGTCAGGAGGTCCAGGATCCAGTTGCAGAGGGTGGTCCTATCTTGTTTGTTTCACAATAAAAAATATTTTGCATCTTCAAAGTGGTAGGCATGTTGTGTAAATCAAATGATACAAACCCCAAACAATCCATGTTAATTCCAGGTTGTAAGGCAACAAAATAGGAAAAAAGTCCAGGGGGTGAATACTTTCGCTAGCCTTTGAATGTACGTACGGTCACTGTGGGGACGGCGTCGTCGATGCACTTATTGATGAAGCCAATGACTGAGGTGGTATACTCCTCAATGCCATTGGATGAATCCCGGAACATATTCCAGTCTGTGCTAGCAAAACAGTCCTGTAGCGTAGCATCCGCATCTTCTGACCACTTCCATATTGAACGAGTCACTGGTACTTCCTAGTTTTTGCTTGTAAGCAGGAATCAGGAGGATAGAATTATGGTCAGATTTGCCAAATGGAGGGCAGGGGAGAGCTTTGTATTCATCTCTGTGTGTGGAGTAAAGGTGTTTTTTTTTCTCCCTATGGTTGCACATGTGACATGCTGGTAAAAATGTGTTAAAACTGATTTAAGTTTTCCTGCATTAAAGTCCCCGGCCACTAGGAGCGCCGCTTCTGGATGAGCATTTTCTTGTTTGTTTATGGCCTTTTAGAGTTGGTTGAGTGCGGTCTGTGGTGGTAAATAGACGGCTACGAATAATACAGATGAGAACTCTCTTGGTAGATAGTGTGGTCTACAGCTTATCATAAGGTACTCTACCTCAGGCGAGCAATACCTCGAGACTTCTTTAATATTAGACATCATGCACCAGCTGTTATTGACAAATGGACACACAAACCCACCCCTTGTTTTACCAGACGTAGCTTCTCTGTTCTGCCGGTGCATGGAAAATGTTCTGTTCTGCCGGTGAAACATAAGATATTACAGTTCTTAATGTCCCGTTGGTAGGATAATCGTAATCGTAGGTCATAAATTTTATTTTCCAATGATTGCACGTTAGCAAGTAGGACAGAAGGCAGTGGGAGTTTACTTGCTCGCCTACAGATGCTCAGAAGGCAGCCCGATCTGCGTCCTCTTTTCCTCTGACATTTCTTCATGCAAATTATGGGGATTTGGGCCCGTTCCAGGGAGAGCAGTATATCTTTCTCGTCAGACTTGTTAAAGGAAAAAGCTTCTTCCAGTTTGTGGTGAGTAATCGCTGTTCTGATGTCCAGAAGTTAATTTCGGTCATAAGAGACGGTAGCAGTAACATTATGTACAAAATAAGTTTAAAAAAAAACAAGTTACAAACAATGAAAAAAATCTAACAAAATAGCACAATTGGTTAGGAGCATGTAAAACATCAGTCCTCCTCTTTGGCACCATCTTTTCATGAATGTCATCCCTCTATGTCTGACTGGCATACAAGGTCATATGCAAATAGCTGATATTTACATGTTGACTGATATGTCCTCTATCTCACATTAGGGGGGATAGGGGTAATAGGGTTACCTACTGAGATATCATGCACACAAACTGATAGAGAAGGCTTCCAGTAACAGTGCATGTGTGTGTACGTGTAGTTGGGGTTTAAATTGTGGTGACTGAAATCTTGACACTGTACCGACAAACACTTGTATTAGTGTTCAGGCTGTGATAGCAGAAATTACCATGTGAACTCTAGATAAGAAACCTCCCCATTCTGCAAACATCCAGGAGACTGATCTGTAAACAGAGCCCGTCCCTGAGATTGTGAGCTGGCTGCCTGCTTCAGCCCTAAGCAAAATATATATTTTTAATTGAACTTCCATTTCCAAAGAGTAGCTTAATACTTTCAGCACACTCAGAGCAATATCGAAATGGTGCTCACCTCACTCACTATGTACATTATACTGTGCATTCGTTAAGTATTTAGACCCCTGCACTTTTTCTCATCATTCTACACACAATAACCCTTATTCTACACACAATAACCCAAACCTTTGCTATGAGACTCGAAATTGAGCTGAAGGGCATCCTGTTTCCATTGATCATCCTTGAGATGTTTCTACAACTTGGAGTCCACCTGTGGTAAATTCAATTGATTGGACATGATTTGGAAAGGTACAATCTGTCTATATAAGGTCCCACAGTTGACAGAGCATGTCAGAGCAAAAACCAAGCCATGAGGTCAAAGGAATTGTCCATAGAGCTCCGAGACAGGATTGTGTTGAGGCACAGATCTGGGGAAGGGTGCCAAAAAATGTCTGCAGCATTGGAGGTCCCCAAGAACACAGTGGTCTCCTTCATTCTTAAATGGAATAAGTTTCGAACTACTAAGACTCTTCCTAGTGCTGGCCTGCCGGCCAAACTGAGCAATCGGGGGAGGTAGGGCGGTGACCAAGAACCCGATGGTCACTCTGACAGAGCTCCAGAGTTCCTCTGTGGAGATGGGAGAACCTTCCAGAAGGACAACCATCTCTGCAGTACTCCACCAATCAGGCCTTTATGGTAGAGTGGTCAGAAGCAAGCCACTCCTCAGTAAAAGGCACTTGACTGCCCGCTTGGAGTTTGCCAAAAGGCATCTAAAGGACTCTCAGACCATGAGAAACAAGATGAAACCAAGAGTGAACTCTTGGCCTGAATGCCAAGCGTCACGTCTGGAGGAAACTTGGCACCATCCATACAGTGAAGAATGGTGGTGGCAGCATCATGCTGTGGGGATGTTTTTCAGCGGCAGGGACTGGGAGACTAGTCAGGATCAAGGGAAAGATGAGCAAAGTACAGAGAGATCCTCAGGACCTCAGGCTGGGATGAAGATTAAACTCCCAACAGGACAACGACCCTAAGAACACAGCCAAGACAACGCAGGAGTGGCTTCAGGACAAGTCTCAATGTCCTTGAGTGGCCCAGCCAGAGCCTGGACTTGAACCCGATCTAACATCTTTGGAGAGACCTGAAAATAGTGTTGCAGCGACGCTCCCCATCCAACCTGACAGAAGGTGAGATGATCTTCAGAGAAGAATGGGAGAAACTCCCCAAATACAGGTGTGCCAAGCTTGTAGCATCATACCCAGGAATACTAAAGGCTGTAATCGCTGTCAAATGTGCTTCAACAAAGTACTGAGTAAAGGGTCTGAATACTTATGTAAATGTGATATTTTATATTTAATACATTTGCCAACATTTCTAAAAACATTATTTCTTGGTCATTATGGGATATTGTGTGTAGATTGATGAGGGGGAAAAACTATTTAATCCATTTTAGAATAAGGCTGTAATGTAACAAAATGTGGAAAAAGTCAAGGGGTCTGAATACTTTCCGAATGCACTGTATATATTAAAGTATGTGAACACACCTTAAAATCAGTGGATTCGGCCATTTCAGCCACACCCGTTGCTGACAGGTGTATAAAATCGAGCACACAGACATGCAATCTCCATAGACAAACATTGGCAGTGGAATGGCCTTTTTATTTAACCTTTATTTAATATTTATTTAACTAGGCATGTCAGTTAATTAAGAACAAATTCTTATTTATAATGACGGCCTAGCCCGTCCAAACCCTAACGGCACTGGGCCAATTGTGCGCCTTACTGAAGAGCTCAGTGCCTTTAAAATGTGGCACCGTCATAGGATGCCACCTTTCCAACAAGTCAGTTTCTTCAAATTTAGGCCCTGCTAGATCTGCCCCGGTCAACTGTAAGAGCTGTTATTGTGAAGTGGAAACTTTGACGAGCAACAACGGCTCAGCTGCGAAGTGGTTGGCCACACAGGCTCACAGAACGGGCTAGCTGAGTGCTGAAGCGCTTTGCGCGTAAAAATCTCTATCCTCAGTTGCAACACTCCCTACCGAGTTCCAAACTGCCAACGTCAGCACAATAACTGTTCGTCAGGTTTCCATGACCGAGCAGCGGCACACAAGACTTAGATCACAATGCGCGATGCCAAGCATTGGCTAGAGTGGTGTAAAGCTCGCATCCATTGGACTCAGTACCAGTGGAAACATGTTCTCTGGAGTGATGAATCATGCTTCACCATCTGGCAATCCGACGGACGAATCTGGGTTTAGCAGATGGCAGGAGAAAGCTAACCTGCCACAACGGATAGTGCCAACTGTGAAGTTTGGTGGTGGATGAATAATGGTCTGGGGCTGTTTTTCATGGTTCAGGCCCCTTAGTTCCAATGAAGGGAAATCTTAACGCTACAGCATATAATTACATTCTAGACGATTCTGTGCTTCCAACTTTGTGACAACAGTTTGGGGAAGGCCCTTTTCTGTTTCAGCATAATGCCCCCCTGCAGAAAGCAAAGGTCCATACAGAAATAGTTTGTCGAGATCAGTGTGGAAGAACTTGACTGGCCTGCACAGACCCCTGACTTCAACCCCATCAAACACCTTTGGGATGAATTGGAATGCCGACTGTGAGCCAGGCCTAATCGCCCAACATCAGTTCCTGACCTCACTAATGCTCTTGTGGCTGAATGAAAGCAAGTCCCTGTAGCAATGTTCCAACATCTAGTAGAAAGTATTCCCAGAAGAGTGGAGGATGTTATAGCAGCAAAGGGGGGACCAACTCCATATTGATGCTCATGATTTTGGAATGAGATATTCGACGAGCAGGTATCCAGTCCACATACTAATGGTCATGTAGTGTACTTCTGAATGTAAGATTCAAGGCTTCTCTTTAAAAGTAGTGTTCTCCTTGGTAACTAGATTCTATACCCATTGCATAAGATCAGTGTTCTCCAGCCACTGAACTAAAAAATCTTACTCCTTTGTCTGTTAATTTGTCAGCCCAGATATTGCCTCTGAGTGAGGTGAGACAGCTCTGTGGGCCATGAAGATGGGAGCTAGCCAGCCTGCTGTGTGTGATAGGAAAGACCCTGACCAAGTCCTCCTGAAGGCAGCTGAGTTATACAGAGTCCCATAGAGGGAATAATTACTATGCCAGCCTTGGAGCTCAGATAGGGATTCCACCAACCAACCGACAGCACGTACCTCAGTGGACTCATCTACTCTCTCTGATTTACTGCCCTGTGCCGCTGAGGCAGGATAGGAATGCAGTAAGCAGTTACAGAGATACGGGCTGATTTAAGTAAGGACTGCCTGGGTGTCTAATCAATGACTTTGATTCATTAAGAATGTAGCATTCCAAAATCAGCATTTAGGACAAGTACCAGACTTGTGTCTTGCTTTCCTTTTCCCCCCTTATCTTTTCCTAACTGATCTTAAAAGATAAAGGGAATATGCATCAGAGATCCATAGTAAATATGCTCTAACAATGGAAGCCTTGCAGTACCATATTTCAGCAGGTTTTGTGTAGAGAACTCTGTGTCCTACAGTATGGAGACTATTAAACTGTGACAAGCTGTGTAAGAGGTGAGCACTGCAAATTTTCAGCTTTGTCTGTCTGTTGCACACGAGTTACGACTGAAGAACAAGGCCACATACAGACAGACCTGTGACTGCAGTAGCCCCACATTGACCCCTAGTGGACAACTAGTGCACCTACACTGTCTTCTATACTACAGAAACTGGGTTCTCGATCCAGGGTCCACATACTGCAAGTGCATACTCCTGTACTGTATACATCACATGCTCATTAGTACAAAGAAAACAGAAGAAAGAAAATATTTGTAGATTTCTGGAATATTTTAAATTAGAGTCATTTAGCAGACACTCTTATCTAGAGAGACTTACAGTAGTAGTGAGTGCAAGCATTTTTCTTACTTTTTCGAATCGGTCCCCGTGGGAATTGAACCCCCAACCCTGGTGTTGCAAGCGCCATGCTCTGCTGAGCCACACGGGACCAATTGTGAATAGATTGTGAAGAGGAGATAGGGTGATTCCATCTCATGCCATAGTATAAAAAAATGTTCAAGACCAAACTACCTACTGTAGTCTGTGAACCAAAGTCTAATGACATTCCCCACAATAGGGAACTTCTCTGCCTCAGACTGCCCCATCAGATAATCATCTCCATCTGTGTACCACTGCCAGCTAGGGAATGAATTATTTCTGTTCCACTCCTATTAATTCTCCCCTGCTGGGTACTCTAGACTAGCAGAGGTCAGCATCTGCTATGCCTCTCTGGGACTGTGTGGGGGTTATGTGTGGCATGAACCTACTTGGCATACAGTGACTTGCAAAAATATTCACCCCCTTGGCGTGTTTCCTATTTTGTTGCATTACAACCTGTAATTTAAATAGATTTGTATTTGTATTTCATGTAATGGACATACACAAAATAGTCCAAATTGGTGAAGTGAAATGAAAAAATAACTTGTTATAAAACATAAAGAAATGGTACGTGCATATGTATTCACCCCCTTTATGTACTCACCCCCTTTACTATGAAGCCCCTAAATAAGATCTGGTGCAACCAATTACCTTCAGAAGTCAAATAATTAGTTAGATTGCACACAGGTGGAATTTATTTAAGTGTCACATGATCTCAGTATATATACACCTGTTCTGAAAGGCCCCAGAGTCTGCAACACCACTAAGCAAGGGGCACAACCAAGCAAGAGGCACTATGAAGACCAAGGAGCTCTCCAAACAGGCCAGGGACAAAGTTGAGGAGAAGTACAGATCAGGGTTGGGTTATAAAAAATATCTGAAACTTTGAACATCCCACGGAGGACCATTAAATCCATTATTAAAAAATGGAAAGAATGCCACCACAACAAATGTGCCAAGTGAGTGCCGCCCACCAAAACTCACAGACCAGACAAGGAGGGCATCAGAGGGGCAACAAAGAGACCAAAGATAACCCTGAAGGAGCAGCAAAGCTCCACAGCGGAGATTGGAGTATCTGTACATAGGACCACTTTCAGCCATACACTCCACAGAGCTGTGCTTTACGGAAGAGTGGCCAGAAAAAAAGCAATTGCTTAAAGACAAAAATAAGCAAACATGTTTGGTGTTTGCCAAAAGGCATGTGGGAGACTCCCCAAACATATGGAAGAAGGTACTCTGGTCAGATGAGACTAAAATGGTGCTTTTTGGCCATCAAGGAAAAACGCTATGTCTGGCGCAAACCCAACACCTCATCACCCCGAGAACATCATTTTTTCACCGGCAGGGACTGGGAAACTGGTCCGAATTGAAGGAATGATGGATGGCGCTTAAATACAGGAAAAGTCTTGAGGGAAACCTGTTTCAGTCTTCCAGAGATTTGAGACTGGAACGGAGGTTGACCTTCCAGGAGGACAATGACCCTAAGCATACTGCTAATGCAACACTCGAGTGGTTTAAGGGGAAACAGTTAAATGTCTTGGAATGGCCTAGCCAAAGCCCAGACCTCAATCCAATTGAGAATATGTGGTATGACTTAAAGATTGCTGTACACCAGCGGAACCCATCCAACTTGAAGGAGCTGGAGCAGTTTAGCCTTGAAGAATGGTCAAGAATCTGAGTGGCTAGATGTGCCAAGCTTATAGAGACATACCCCATAAAGACTTGCAGCTGTAATTGCTGCAAAAGGTGACTCTACAAAGTATTGACTTTGGGGGGGTGGTGAATAGTTATCCACGCTCAAGTTTTCTGTTTTTCATGTTTGTTTCACAAAAAATATTTTGCATCTTCAAAGTGGTAGGCATGTTGTGTAAATTAAATAATACAACCCGCCCCCCAAAAAAAATCCATGTTAATTCCAGGTTGTAAGGCAACAAAATAGGAAAAATGCCAAGGGGGGTGAATACTTTCGCAAGCCACTGGAGCATCCTGGCTGATTGGCACTGGGACATCATAGGATTCCAGTAAAATGAGCTAAGTCTCTGGCTCTGGCCTTGGCAGATACACGCTCCAACATACTGTAGGGATAGTAATCAATGGCTTAAGCTAGCATGGAACCGTGTAACCAAGCTCACACCTTCTCACGCTACATTCTTATTTACAGACACCATGCTGATAGAGTGCTTGATCACATGGTAAAATGCTTGGGTTATGCTCTAATAAGAATCAGTAAATCATTATCACCTTAGTCTGTGTTAATTATACTAGAGAATAATATAACAAAACATCTTAGTTCACTATGTTTGAGATGACCTTCAAGGGCTGTGTTTTGTTAGGCCATCTGTGAATACCAGTGATTCCAAAGGCACACTGAAACAGAATTCCATTAGCAGGGCTGTCCTTTTTCCACCACACTACCATAATAACTGTTAATACTGTTAGAGCGTGAGTTCCCATGGATGTTAGGCTTTTATTGCAGTGTGAGGGAGGGCTGGCTGGCTCTGTGTGTGTGTGTATTACTGAGTGTATGCACTGCAGCCTTCTCTCCTCCACCCCTGAGGCCAGTCTCCTGCTGGGAGGTAAGCACTGAGCTGACCTGCCTGCCTGGAAGATACACTAGGTGGGAGGAAGGATGCAGACGAGGATCACACTGTATTCTCATGAATCATCTCTATGAATCTGTACAGATTTAATCTTTGCACTCAGGTGCAAGATTCTTGAATGCATTGACAAGCCCAGGTAATGATTCCATCATTCATCTGTATTGACTGACTCAGTCTGTTTGAGGTAGAAAAACTACTGTAGTGGTTTGCGATGCAGGATGCTGCATCGACCTACACTGAGTAGCTCAATGCAGCTGTGTCGTAATTTCACTAGACCTTTATCTCAGCAATAACTAGCCCCAGGAATCTATGGGACCTATCGTTGATAAATTATGTTGTTTCCTGACGTTAAACAGGCCAAAATGCACAGGGGGAGGAGCTATGCTGATTAAGCACTTACCCCAGCCTTTTCTGGCAGTGCAGTGGGGTGGAGGCGGCCAGAATAACAAATCAAATCAAATTTAATTTGTCACATGCTCCAAATACAACTGGTGTGGACTTTACCATGAAATGCTTGCTTAGGAGCCCTTCCTAACTTTGGAGAGTTTAAAAATACAAATTAAATAGTAACACGAGGAATAAAACAAAATCCACAATAATGGACCTATATACATGGAATACCAGTACCATTTCAATGTGCAGAGGTACGAGGTAGATATGTACATGAAGACCGGGTGAAGTGACTAGGCAACATGATAGATAATAATAAGATTAAAATGAAGAACAGAGTAGCAGCAGCAAACAATGAGTGTAAAAGTGTGTGTATGTGGGTGTAATGTGTATGTACAGTGCATTTGGAAAGTGTTCAGACCCCTTGACTTTTTTCACATTTTGTTACGTTACAGCCTTATTCTAAAATGATTTCAACCGTTTTTTCCCCCTTATCAATCTACACAAAATACCCCATAATGACCAAGCAGAAACAGGTTTTGAGAAATGTTGGCAAATTTCTTTAAAAAAAACAACTGAAATATCACATTTACATAAGTATTCAGACCCTTTTCTAAGAACTTTGTTGAAGCACCTTTGGTAGCAATTACATTCTCGAGTCTTCTTGGGTATGACGCTACAAGCTTGGCACACCTGTATTTGGGGAGTTTCTCCCATTCTTCTCTCCAGATCCTCTCAAGCTCTGTCAGGTTGGATGGGGAGCATTGCTGCACAGCTATTTTCAGGTCTCTATAGAGATGTTAGATTGGGTTTAAGTCCGGCTCTGGCTGGGCCACTCAAAGACATTCAGAAACGTGTCCTGAAGCCACACCTATGTTGTCTTGGCTGTGAACTTAGGGTTGTTGTCCTGTTGGAAGGTGAACCTTCGCCCCAGTCTGAGGTCCTGAGGATCTCTCTGTACTTTGCTCCGTTGCTCTTTCCCTCGATCCTGACTAGTTTCCCAGTCCCTGCCGCTGAAAAACATCCCAACACCATGCTTCACCGTAGGGATGGTGCCAAGTTTCCTCCAGACGTGACACTTGGCATTCAGGCCAAAGAGTTAAATCTTGGTTTCATCAGACCAGAGAATCTTGTTTCTCATGGTCTGAGAGTCCTTTAGGTGCCTTTAAGCAAACTCCAAGCGGGCTGTCATATGCCTTTTACTGAGGAGTGGCTTCCGTCTGACCACTCTACCATAAAGTCCTGATTGGTGGAGTACTGCAGAGATGGTTGTCCTTCTAGAAGGTTCTCCCATCTCCACAGAGGAACTCTGGAGATCTGTCAGAGTGACCATCGGGTTCTTGGTCACCTCAGACCCTTTTCCCCCAATTGCTCAGTTTGGCCAGCTCTAGGAAGAACATTGGTGGATCAAAACTCCTTCCATTTAAGAATTACGGTGACCACTATGTTCTTGGGGACCTTAAAATGTCTGCAGCATTGTTGGTACCCTTCCCCAGATCTGTGCCTTGACACAATCCTGTCTCGGAGCTCTACGACAATTCCTTCGACCTCATGGCTTGGTTTTTGCTCTGACATGCACTGTCAACTGTAGGACCTTATATAGACAGGTGTGTGCCTTTCCAAATCATGTCCAGTCAATTGAATTTAAAAACATGTTTTCGCTTTGTCATTATGGGGTATTGTGTGTAGATTGATGAGGAAAAACAATTATTTAATCCGTTTCAGAATAAGGCTGTACAGTGCCTTGCGAAAGTATTCGGCCCCCTTGAACTTTGCGACCTTTTGCCACATTTCAGGCTTCAAACATAAAGATATAAAACTGTATTTTTTTGTGAAGAATCAACAACAAGTGGGACACAATCATGAAGTGGAACGACATTTATTGGATATTTCAAACTTTTTAACAAATCAAAAACTGAAAAATTGGGCGTGCAAAATTATTCAGCCCCCTTAAGTTAATACTTTGTAGCGCCACCTTTTGCTGCGATTACAGCTGTAAGTCGCTTGGGGTATGTCTCTATCAGTTTTGCACATCGAGAGACTGAAATTGTTTCCCATTCCTCCTTGCAAAATCAGCTCGAGCTCAGTGAGGTTGGATGGAGAGCATTTGTGAACAGCAGTTTTCAGTTCTTTCCACAGATTCTCGATTGGATTCAGGTCTGGACTTTGACTTGGCCATTCTAACACCTGGATATGTTTATTTTTGAACCATTCCATTGTAGATTTTGCTTTATGTTTTGGATCATTGTCTTGTTGGAAGACAAATCTCTGTCCCAGTCTCAGGTATTTTGCAGACTCCATCAGGTTTTCTTCCAGAATGGTCCTGTATTTGGCTCCATCCATCTTCCCATCAATTTTAACCATCTTCCCTGTCCCTGCTGAAGAAAAGCAGGCCCAAACCATGATGCTGCCACCACCATGTTTGACAGTGGGGATGGTGTGTTCAGGGTGATGGGCTGTGTTGCTTTTACGCCAAACATAATGTTTTGCATTGTTGCCAAAAAGTTCAATTTTGGTTTTATCTGACCAGAGCACCTTCTTCCACATGTTTGGTGTGTCTCCCAGGTGGCTTGTGGCAAACTTTAAACGACACATTTTAAGGATATCTTTAAGAAATGGCTTTCTTCTTGCCACTCTTCCATAAAGGCCAGATTTGTGCAATATACGACTGATTGTTGTCCTATGGACAGAGTCTCCCACCTCAGCTGTAGATCTCTGCAGTTCATCCAGAGTGATCATGGGCCTCTTGGCTGCATCTCTGATCAGTCTTCTCCTTGTATGAGCTGAAAGTTTAGAGGGACGGCCAGGTCTTGGTAGATTTGCAGTGGTCTGATACTCCTTCCATTTCAATATTATCGCTTGCACAGTGCTCCTTGGGATGTTTAAAGCTTGGGAAATCTTTTTGTATCCAAATCCGGCTTTAAACTTCTTCACAAAAGTATCTCGGACCTGCCTGGTGTGTTCCTTGTTCTTCATGATGCTCTCTGCGCTTTTAACGGACCCTGAGACTATCACAGTGCAGGTGCATTTATACGGAGACTTGATTACACACAGGTGGATTGTATTTATCATCATTAGTCATTTAGGTCAACATTGGATCATTCAGAGATCCTCACTGAACTTCTGGAGAGAGTTTGCTGCACTGAAAGTAAAAGGGGCTGAATAATTTTGCACGCCCAATTTTTCAGTTTTTGATTTGTTAAAAAAGTTTGAAATATCCAATAAATGTCGTTCCACTTCATGATTGTGTCCCACTTGTTGTTGATTCTTCACAAAAAAATACAGTTTTATATCTTTATGTTTGAAGCCTGAAATGTGGCAAAAGGTCGCAAAGTTCAAGGGGGCCGAATACTTTCGCAAGGCACTGTAACGTAACAAAATGTGGAAAAAGTCAAGGGTTCTGAATACTTTCCGAATGTGAGTTTGTGTGGGAGTGTCAATGTAGTGTGTGTGTGAACGAGTATGTATATGGTGTGTATATAGGGTCAGTGCAGATAGTTAGGGTACAATAGGCTATTAGCAGTCTTATGACCTGGGGGTAGAAGCTGTCTCGGAGCCTGTTGTTACAAGAGCGGACATGGCTTGGGTGGCTGGAGTCTTTGGCAATTCTTTGGGCCTTCCTCTGACACCGCCTGATAAAGAGGTCCTGGATGGCAGTGATGAACTGGGCTGTCCATACCAAGCGGTGATACAGCCAGTTAAGATGCTCTCGATGGTGCAGGTGTACAACTTTTTGATGATCCGAGGACTCATGACAAATCTTTTCAGCCTCTTGAGGGGGAAGTGGCCCTGCTGTCCCCTCTTCACGACTGTGCGGGTGTGTGTGGACCATGTTATGTCCATAGTGATGTGGACACCAAGGAACTTGAAGCTCTCAATGTGCTCTACTACAGCCCTGTCAATAAGGGTGTGCTCTCCCCTCTTTCTCCTTTAGTCCACTATCAGCTCCTTGGTCTTACTAACTTTGAGGGAGAGGTTGTTGTCATCGTCATCAGTGATCAGGCCTACCACTATTGTGACGTCAGCAAACTTGGTGTTGGAGTCGTGCGTGGCCACGCAGTGGTGTGTGAACAGGGAGTACAGGAGGGGACTAAGCACACACCCCTGATGGGCCAACCATGTTGAGGGTCAGCTTGGCTGAGGTGTTGTTGCCTACCCTCACCATTTTGGGCTGGCCCGTCAGGAAGTCCAGGATCCAGTTGCAGAGCGATGGGTTCAGTCCCAGGGTCCCTAGCTTTGTGATGAGCTTCGAGGGGACTATGGTGTTGAATGCTGAGCTGTAGTCTATGAACAGCAGTCTCACATAGCTATTTATCTTCTTGTCCAGGTGGGAGAGGGCAGTGTGAAGTGCAATTGAGATTGCATCATCTGTGGATCTGTTGGGGCAGTATACGAATTGGAGTGGGTCCAGGGTGTCTGGGAGGATGGTGTTGATATGTGGCATGACCAGCCTTTCAAAGGACTTCATAATTACAGATGTGAGTGCTACAGGGCGATAGTCATTTAGGCAGTTTACGTTGAGCTCTTGGGAACAGGTGGTCAGCTTGAAACATGTTGAGATTACAGAGTGGAACAAGGAAAATGTCAGAGAAGACACTCGCCAGCTATTCTGTGCATGCTTTGAGAATAAGCCCTGGTATTCCAGCCTTGTGATTGTTCACCTGTTTAAACGTTTTGCTTACACCGGCCACGATAATGCGGGATCACACAGTCACCGGAAAAATAGGGCTTTCACGCAAGGCAGTGTTATATTCTTCGAAACAACCATAAAAGGCATTTAGCTCGTTTAGGAGTTCTGCATCGCGGCCTGGTTTCCTTTTGCAATCTGTTATCATCTGCAAGCCCTGCCACATACAACGAGCGTCAGAGCCGGTGTAATAGGATTCCCCTTTCCGCTTATATTGCCTTTTTTCATGTTTGATATGTCGGAGGTCGTAGCGGGTTTTTATTGTATGTGTTCATGTCCCTGTAAGCGGTAGCTCTAGTCTTTAGCCCAGCATGGACATTGCCTGTAATCCATGGTTTTTGGTTTGGATACGTTCTTGAGAATTCCTTCTCACTTGAAGCAGCACACCAGTTATTTATTAAAAAACACACTCCTCTATTCGACTACCCCATTGCCACCATCCAATCCTACTGCTGCATGGAGAATCCACTGAGTACTATGTGCATAGGGTCATCATCCAGTCACATTTCAAAAAGACACAATATTGCAGCTTTTCAAGTCTCTCTGATAGGAGACTCTCAAAGAAGCTCATCCATCTTATTCTCGAGTGATTGGACATTTGCCAATAGAATGGAGGGGAGCGCCGTTCAGTTTGCTCTTCTCAACTTCACCAGGACTCCACCTCTTCTCTTGCATCTACACTTGCAGCATTTTGGTAGCCCATGGAACTAAGGAATAAGGTCCCGTATGAACAGTGGAACAGTTGAATCAGAGTTGAAGTCGTATTTGAAGTCGAAATCGAGATTAGTAACTGTCGATCTGATGTCCAGAAGTGCTTGGTGGTCATATGTGATAATTTGATGAACTTTCACTAAATAGCGAAGTTGGGTTGGAGCCAATGTTCCCTCTAAGCCGTCCGTGTTGTTCCCCGATACTGCCGCACGCTGAAATATAAGCCCACATAGGGAGATTGAATTTCACTCAACTTTTTAGAGCAGTAGTCACCAACCGGTCGATTGCGATCTCCAAGGCATTCCTAGTCAATCACCAAACATTTCTGTAAAAAAAACAACGATAAAGCCTTCTGTTCTTTTTATTTATTTGTCTCGGGCTGTTGGAGGGAGGTGGACCCGAGTCAGCTGCCCTGCGGGCCGGATAGGTGAACTGTTGCTATTTTGAACCACTTAAAGTGTCTGAAAGAACAAACTCTACCTTCCCAACGGGCCTAGAGAGCAAATTAAGTGCACTATAGGCCTACCGCTGGCAAATGGGATGGCACAGATGACCGTGTCTGCAGTAACGTAGCAGGCATAAAAGAAAGCTACAGCAAAGTTGATACTGTGAAATTTCAAAACTTTTAAAACCAAATGTTTTGTAAATAGGCTGTCATTGTAAATAACAATTTGTTCTTAACTGACTTGCTTAGTTAAATAAAGGTTACATTTAAAAATAAATATATAATTTAAAATGTCTAGACACTCAACGAATACAGCAAAGAGATGCTGCTTTTATGAGTGAGTTCATGTTTAAGTTCTTACTCAGCACTGTCAACACTTTGTATTCAACACTTTTATAAGCCCTAAAATGCGCATTCTTCCTATTTCCACTCAACGCTACAACAAGCACTGCAGCAGTAATGAACTAGTAGGAAAGTGTATCTATAGGCTTGCGTTTTTGTGATTATTAGCAGCTTAGGTGTTTTTTAATATCAAGGAAAATTTCACTTTCTCTGTTCGTAGGAGTAACAACATGAATTTGTGCATGAGGCAGAAATAATGCGGTGCGACTTGAGTTTCACCATCATCTGAAAGACAGTGTCCCTTTTTGGTCAGTGTCAGTGGAGGACAGGGAGAGCGGTGTCAGTGGAGGACAGTTGAGAGGCGGACCCTCAATCTGCTGCT